>NC_056746.1:405102803-405142195 GCF_019279795.1 Protopterus annectens
TTATGATTTCCAGGCAATTCATTCAGAATATTACTGAATGCAGACCATGTGTAGTACTGCTTGACATGCATAGGAGGTTTATTCAATAAATATAGGATTCCTTGGGATAGAAATCTGTTGTGCCAGCCATGTTCTATTTCTCTGTCTATAAAATATTAGTCTTTGTTGTGGTTTTTCACGGTGGTGTGTGTTTTGCATATCTATAAGAGGTCAAGCAGGGTGGAGTGGGCCATGTACCCTACTCATTGACAGCACTCTGCTGAAGACTGGCATACAGGACAAGAACTGCACATATTAACAATGCCATTTGATTCCTTGATATAAGTATCACCATGAATAGTAGGGCCTGTACTTATACTTCCTATAGACTTCCTGTCTGTGTGCATACATACTTATGCACACAGATAGGAAAATATATGGAAATATCGAGACTACATTTGCCTCAACTTTCAAATGGTAACCAGTGTAACTGTACTGCAGTCAAATATTCAGGAAAAGAGTGAAAGATCCAAACATTTTATCACAATGCAGGGAAGAAAAAGAAAATAAATTAATTCGGATGGAATCAGTATTATACAAACTGTTACTGTGTGATTACTGAACGGAGTCAGCTAATGGGAAGACACTTTTAGTACAGTAACAATATTCATTTTCAAAGTTGCTTGACATGTTTTTTATTGAAACATTGTAATACTTTTATTCTTCTAGAATCTTAGGACATTTGCATCTCAGTGGGTTTGTTTCCTAGATGCAAATTGTACAAAGCAATGCTGTCCTGTTAAATGAGGGAAACCGTCTTAGAAATGTATGTCTGCATGAGTACATGCACTAAAAAGCAACTCTATTGCTGACCATATGAAAAGTAAGTACCAGCGATAGGAAAAAAGCATGTAGCAACAAGCATGAGAAAAAAACAAACAAAAGAAAATACAATTGCCTAGGCTGGGTAATCATTCCACTAAGTGTTACAAAAAAACAAGTACATACTGAAGATGTAATTTCACTGCTGCAAAGGCTGCAGATCTGATTGTGACTAGATAGCATCTCTGGTTGAGGCTAAATCATTCAACTAACCTAATAGCCTATGGGTGGGGGAAGGAAAACACAAAAGGACACTGTAAACTTTTAGGAATGACCATCCCCCACTGAGCTTTGTGAAATCTCACCTGCTGTATGCTAAATAAGCTTCTCTGAAAATCCTGCCTCTGTGTGAACATTTTGTTTACATTTTAGTGCTACGTAAATCAAGTACTCAGGCAAACAGCTGATTTCAAAAATGAGATAGTGCCCCTTTAAAGCCAAACTTGGGGAGCTTATAACAAGAAAAATAACCAGAGCTCCCATAGAGGTATTAGAGACATGGAAGAGCTCTCCGATATTGTAGCCCAGACAGGTATGACCCTAGTCCTGAGTAGCATTCTGCCATCATCCAGAATGATGCCGCAGTACAAGGACAAAATGATTGACTTCAACAATTGGCTAAGGTTCTGGTGCCATTCTAAAGGGATCCAGTATCTGTCTGCCTGGGATGACATGGTCGACAGACCACAATGCTTTGCCAGAGATGGCCTGCAACTGTCACCCCTGGGATTCCGGATACTGGCTAAGGTTCTTGCCGCTCCTATAGTGCCTTTTTTAGGCAAGGTTCAAATAACAAATTCACCACCGTAACAGGAACAGGCAAGCAAAAACTGAGGGTGATGCTACTCAATGCTAGAAGTCTAAATCTCAAAATGCACTCACTCGAGGCACTCCTTAAAATGGAGAACATCGATATCTGTGCAGTGAGTGAGACCTGGTTCAAGGCTCCAGAGAGCACCCCTGCACTACCAGGCTATAACTCATACCACACTTTTCGGCCATGTAACCTGGACCGGAACACCAAAGGCGGAGGTGTGTCCATATTCATTAAGGATATCCACACCTCCAGGCTAGTTGCTCAGCATAATGCAGCCTAGGTTATCCAAGTGCAACTAACTCTTGGCAAAACTGCAATCCAAATTGTAGCTTGCTACAGATCACACACCATGCCCCAGGATTCCCACTCCTCTTTTCCTTGATGTACTGGCAAATATTAGGGTTCCACCAAACACCCTAATAATGGGTAATTTCAACTATCCCACCATTAACTGGGAAAACTACTCATGTACCAACTCCTTCACTCAACGCTTTCTGGAATTCATAAACTCCAATACCCTGGATCACCTTATCCGCACCCCTACCAGGGGCAACAATATCCTGGATCTAGTCATTACCAATATGAGTGACCGGTGTTCCACACCTGAAGTCAATGCCTCATTGGTCCGCTCCGACCATAAGCTAATTACCCTAGATATCCACATCCTGCCTCCACTCCCCATTAAGGAAACCATGGTAAAAAAATTTCTCCAAAGCCAACTTCATGCTTCTTAAGACAGAAGTGGTGAACTTCATGATACCCATGCAAATGGACAATACAGTTACGACTACTGAATCCTACACAATTGCACTTTATAAGCACTTACATGAGTGCATGGATCGTGCTATCCCAAACAGAACCAAGACGCTATCCTCCAAAAAAAAGGAAGCCAATCTGGTGGTCCCCTGCCATAAACAAACTGTACAACAGAAGGAAGTAACTCTTGCAAAAGAGAGTAAAATCCCACGAGTGGAGGAGCTCCCTGGTCAGCCTCAGTAAGAAGCTGCAATCCCTGATAAAATCCTCCAAAGCTAGTTATGAAAACAAAATCGCCACTGATTCTAAAGACAACCACAAAACATTCAATAGCTATGTCAAGAATCTCAATGGCAACACTCAGATCTGCTTTGAGTTACAGCACAATGGCACTAAATATACAGACCCAACTGATATTGCCACCATCCTGGCAGATAGGTTCAGTGCTAACTTTATCCCCCTCTCACCCCCTAAAGAGCTCATCTCTATACCGGAAGAATGCAAAGTTCCTGTAATCACAGCTGCACAGGTAAAAACCACACACTCCAAAGCCAAGAACACAGCATCCATGGGACCAGACAACATCCCAGGCTGCGTTCTACACAAACTACAGAACGAACTGGCACCCCACCTAAGTACCATGTTCAATCATAGCCTCACCTCAGGCTTTGCGCCTGCTGAATGGCGCACAGCAATGGTTATCCCACTCCACAAGGGGGGAGCCACCACAGACCCCAGGAACTACCACCCCATTAACCTGACGAGCTTGGTCTGCAAGGCCATGGAACATATCATCATGGAACTTATAAACAAAGATATTGGTAATCTCCAAACTCTGGATCCCACCCAGTTCGGGTTTGTAAAAGGCATATCATGTCTCCTAAACCTGATAGGCTTCTTTGAAGCAGTCACCAAAGCCGTAGACAACGGTAAGGTGGTTCACACAGCCTATCTAGATCTTGCCAAGGCTTCTGACACCATCCCCCACTCTGAAATTATAGATAAACTCACTAAACTAGGTATAAATCCCTATGTCACAAGATGGGTTGCCAACTGGCTCACTGACAGAACCCACACTGTGAAAGTAGCAGACTCCAAATCCGACTTCAGACCAGTGACAAGTGGAGTTCCACAGGGTTCAGTCCTGGGTCCTCTCCTGTTTGGTATCTACTTCTCTGAAGTACAGGCTAACACAGAACTTTGGCTAACGAAGTTCGCAGATGACTGCAAACTAGGAGCCATAATCAAAACTCCTAATGATGTGGACATCCTACAAAAGGGCCTCACTGAGACAGATGCCTGGTGTCAAAACCATGGCCTCAAGCTCAATGCCAAAAAGTGCATTGTCATCCCCTTTGGGAAAAACATAGGCGGTAGTATACTTAACGCTGAAAGTGTGATAAGAGACCTTGGGACACAGGTGGACAGTAGTCTCTCCTTTGATATTCACATCGCCACAGTAGTCAGGAAATCCTTCTACATGGCACACCTCATCACAAAAGGTTTCTCATCCAGAAAAAAAGTCATTGTTCCCCTCTACTCATCACTCATTAGACCCCTTATAGAGTACAATGCCCCTTTTGGTATGTACCTCACAAGACATCAACAACAACTGGAAAGGTCACAGAAATACCTCACAAAGAAGATTACTGGCCTCAAACAGATGCCCTCATGAACCGTCTCAAAAAACTCCAGCTTTACTCTGTCGCATATCGCCTACTCAGAGGTGATCTCTGCCTAACATACAAAGCTACGTCAAACCCAGAGCTGTTGGACATGCTTCACTTAAAGAAACACCAATCCCTCCGAGCTACATGCTCTAGGGACCTAAACCTTGTCACCACATTAAACAGAACATGCCAGAGGGATAGATTCCTGTCCCAGAGCCTTCCCATACTCTGGAATAAACTACCTAATTATATCAAACAAAGCTCCTCATTAGCACTCTTCAAGAAAAATCTTGATGATTGGATAGGAAATAGGAAATTCACCCCGGGGATCACCTTTGTGGCTCTGCTTGACAGTGGCACAGGAAAATAATTTTCTTGGGTGGCAAAAGCCAGGGTACCTTTTTGACTGGGCTTGTATAGGCCCCAGGGCTGATAGCCTAGTACCTACCTATGAAATGTTAAGAAAATTTGTATGAGGCAGAGGAATGTGAAAACCAAGAAAGAGCAATTGGAAACCAGGAAAGAGCAAAAATGGAAATATTTATGGAAGACTTAATTGTGCCAAGATTAAAGGGAGAGAAGCCTCAACACCTAATTAAGAGAAGATGAGATAAAATTATGATGTATAAGCAATCTGTATGGAAGTTTCTAAGGACAGATGGCATTCCGGCAGAAGTCAGGAAGTTAGGAGGAAAGAAAGTTAGAAAAAGCTGGAAGATTTTGTTTAATAGCATTTTAAATGGAGGGGAAGCACCAGCATCTAAGAAGAAAGTTACAGTCATTGTAAAGACCCATCAAACCCAGCTTCATATAGACCCATTTAAATTTTAAACCATGATTATAAAGTACTATGTCTATACTAGCTAAAATAATGGCAAATGCATTGCCAAAAGTGAAAGATATAAATGAATGTGGTTTTGTGGAGAGGAGGCAAACATTTGACAAAATTAATAGAACAATGGTTATCCACAGGTAAGCAGAATGTAAGAAAATATCACTGTTGTTATGTCTTGATTCAGAAAAAGCATTTGACAGAGTATACTGGAATTTTATGAGTACAGCAATGGAAGTATTTGCATTTCCTAATAAATATGATTAATTAGGAGAATATATGAAGGATCTGAGACAAGAATTAAAGTGGGAGGGTTCCCCTCCAATAGGTTGTGTTTGAACAGAGGAACAAGGCGGGGTGTCCTCTTTTCCCTCTGTTACTTGGTTTAAATTTAAAGCCATTGGCAGAGGATATAAGTGTCTCAGAATTTCAAGGATATACTCAGTAAGGTAATCATAAAAAGCTTTCTTTATTTGCAGATGACATTATTTTGTAGTTGATAAATCCTAGAAAAGGGCATCTCAGTATTGCAGAACATTTTGAGACAATTCATGTCTTTCTGTGATATAAAATTAATGAAGATAAAACAAAGGCAATAGTGATAAATTATGCGGGTCTATATTATAACATCGAAGTTTTAAACCTTTGAATGTTATAATATCGAACCCTTTAGAGCGAAAGCTGACAATAGCGAAGCCTCGGAACATCGAAATGTTACCTAGGGTAAGATTTCGGTGGTCGTTCCGTGGCTTCGCTATTTACAGCACTGTGGTGTGATGGTTATGGACCGGGTTTAGGGAAGTGGGCGAACGGAGGTTACGGACTGGGTTCAGGTAAGTGTGGTGCGATGGATACGGACCAGGTTACGGTAAGTGAGCGAACGGACTGGGGTAAGGTGAGTGTGCGGCAGTTAGAGACTTTAGGGTTAGGGCGTGGGTGAGGTGAGTGTGCGGTAGTGACAGACTTTAGGGTTAGGGGCGGGTTAAGTGAGTTAGGGTTAGGGCGTGGGTCAGGTAAATGTGCGATTGTGTGGACGTGAGGGTTAGGGTGGGGTAGGTGAGTTAGGGTTAGCGAGCGGGTAAGGTGAGTGTGCAATAGTTAGGGACCTTAGTGTTAGGTAAATGGGTAGCTAGTGGTGTATGTCTGGTTTAGTGTAGGGTTTCGTGAACTGTATGTGTGTGGATTATTTATTTTGGTGTGCTTGAGTTGTGTGTATGTTTGTTGGAACAGCAAATTTTTTCCCAGGGAAAAAAATCGCTATTCTGACTGTTCGGTTTTCTGGTGTTTCGATTGAATGGGTTCGATATTATAACATTCAAAGTTTTTAGACTTCGATGTTATAATATAGACCCAAATTATGCACGCACTCATGAATTCATTAAGTACCCATACTTATGGGGACACCATAAGAGGAAGTATTTAGGAGAATGGAGTAAAAGGCTTCTGTTATGGCAGCTAAGGATATGTGGGAAGAGACTAAACAAAAGATACTACAAAAACTGAGAAACTGGAAACTGCTAAGATTATGTGGAAAATGACTAAACAAAAAATACAAAAACTGAGAACTGGAAGTTCTTGTTTATAGATGTGGATAGTAAGATACAGGCAGTGAAATGTTTTTAGTCCATTTAGTCAGGCATATTTGTATCAACCAGAGGATACGTTGTGGACAATAATTAATAAGGAGTTGAAGGAACGTATCTGGGAGGGAAAGAGGGCAAATGTTAAGTGAAATAAGTTGATTATTTCAAAAGAATAAGTTGTTTTATGATTACCTGATTTGAAGGGATATTTTAGAACCACACAGTTAAGGCTCATATACATAAAACAAGCAGATAAGTATAATTAAAAGTAGAAAGGGATGCTGATGAAGTCGGGTGGGGGGAGTTCAAGAAATAAAATGAGAGTGGGATTTTGGATGCAGATCTTAAGGAAAACAACAATACAGAAAATTCCTAACCTGTTCTAACTTAGTTTCAGAGTGATTGACTAGCCACAAAACATGTTAGATAGACTAGACAGGAAAACAAGAAGGATGCTTCATGCTCACCAGATGATTTATAAAAACCAGTGCATACCAAGATTATATATACCCTGTTCTGAAGGAGGTATGGGCTGCCTTCAAATTGATTACATGTATAGATATGCAATCATGGGAATGCACACATATTTGCTGATCTCACAAGATCCAAATGTAGTGAAAGTTTTGAAGCATGAGGAGAATAAATCTAAGATGACTTCCCTGCTTAGTCTAGCAGAAGCATATTGGTGTCAAGCAGGACTGGAAATCAAACCAGAAGAAGATAAAAATCAGGCAGCAACTGAATGCGCCAAGAAACAAAAGAAAAAATATAAGGTGAAGGACCAGATGAGAAGGCAAGAAATGTGGAAAATTAATATATATAGTTGCAAGTATAGAAAACTTCTGGACAAACCTCATGTTGATCAGGAATGAACTCAGGAATGGTTAAGGAGAGATGAATTCAAACCAAGAGATAAAAGGTCAATATTGATGACCCAAGATAGTGGGCTATGTACACATTGGTTTACTAAGTCCATTGAACAAGTGGGAAAAATAGACAAATGTAGGTTTTGTAAAACAGAACTGGAAACAGTTGCACACATCATTGTTTGTTGTGACATACTAATGGCAGAAGGACTGTATAGTGAAAGGCATAATAATGTGGCAAGACTGTTGCCCTGAGAATTGTTCAAACATTATGGTATTCAAGAGGCTGAAAAACACTGGAAACAGTTGCAAAGCATCACAGAAAATTATGAAGTCTACATCACATGGGATCACCTATGACCAACAGTTCAAAAGATAGATGCTAAAAAACAGATATAGTGGTCCATGAAAAGAAGACAAAAGTAGCATCGGTCACTGAAATCACCTCACTCAGTGATTACAGTCTCTTGCGTAGAGAGAGAGAGAGAGAGACATAGTCATAAAATGTCAGGATTTGCAGGCAGAAATGAGAGTAATGTGGAAGAAAAATACCCAGACAGTTCCAATAGTAGTAGGAGCAACAGGTTTTATAAAAAAGAATCTGCAACTGTATTGTTACCAATACATGTAACCCCGTACGAATTGCAAAAGGAGTAATTACTGGGCACATTGCAGGTGCTGCGAATAGCACTTCTGGCTGACATCAAAGATTGAAACAATACTAATTTCATGAACTTTAATTGTACTTTGACTTAAGAATGGGTTCCATTTCCATCATGCTATTAGAAACCCAAAAGACTTGAAGAAATTAAGAGAGGAAGTTATATCCATAAAGGTGCAAAAAGGTATTTTAAGAACTAAGCCGACACGGGAATGGAGAAAGGTGAATTTGCTGCTAGGAATAACTGCAAGCAGGGGTACACAAAATAGACATGCAGGGCTGGAATTTACTGGAGAAAGCTGGCAAAGAAACTAAGGTATTGGGAGCAAATAACCAAATACAGAAAGGTAACACAGTGGGATTAGGCCAAGACGAAGTTTGGACTGCAGATTACAGACTGTCTTCCCTACCAGGGGTTGATATCAGAGTATAAGCAAAGAGAAATGGGTAAGGAAGTCCTAAGTGAAAGACCTGCTCTGGTAGAGTTTTTCCTTGAATCTAGAACAGAAGCTGATGTTAATTCATTTAAGCCTATAGCACTTTTTTTCTGTATTTCCAAGTAACACCCATAGCTCCTTATGGTGTCCTTTTTTGGCCTCAGTTTCTTTAACTATGTCTCTTACTAGCTGTTAATGGGCGGTAATAAGGACGAGGAATCACTAACAAAATTGACCCTAAGACTGTTAATTTACAAAATCCTATAGTATAGACAGTAATCATTATTTGACACTTATTATTCATATTTTCATATCTTTGTTCATAATGGGAGACCTACATGCTGTTGAGTGTGTGTGTGTGTGTGTGTGTGTGTGTGTGTGTGTGTGTGTGTGTGTGTGTGTGTGTGTGTGTGTGTGTGTGTGTGTATATATGAAATGCCATGCTTGGAGACTGGAAAATTAATTGCCAGAGATCATTTATATCACACTATACTGGATATATTGCTAGTTTGTTGTTAGTAATTATGAAAATAAAAAATATTTTCATATGTACCTAAAAATTCAAAAATCAAGTGACCTACAAGCTATCACTTGGCATCAGGTGTAACCTTAAATTTTGTTGAAGAAAACTGTTATTGGTATTTGCAGTGCAAGTTGAATCTCAGTTGATATTCAGTGTTATTCATTTATTTTTATTTTATATTTGTTTACTGAGAAAGTCCGTCTGGACAACAAGCCCATTTTCAGTGAAGGCCCATGAAGCAAAGCTCCATGGTATGTATACAAGATACAAAAGATTGAATAAAGTAAAAAATAAAACTGGCTAGGCAGAGAGTAAAAGCCAAAATATTTAATAAGAAAATGCAAACAAATAAATCCAAACCAGCCCAGAAGTTGTAAATGTTGAAACACAGGTCTGTCCAGTAGGAAGGTAGCTGGAATAAAGAAGGTGAATCACAACAAAGTAAAATCTTTTTTTAATACAAAATAATGAGCGCTTTCACAATGGTAACCATTGCTTCATCAGACAGTTCAGTCAAACAGCAACAGCATTTAAATACTTTAATTCATTACTAGAACAACCAATCCTACCACTCAAAGTTAATTCAGCACTCCGCAATCAATTAATTACTATGGTTACATTTTGCCCTTAGTTAATTGCTGAAGTCAGAAGAACTCTGTTTAAAAAACACATGCACAAAATATAAAGACAAGAACATATGGAAAAATATAAATAAAATACATAAAAAGTCAATGAATAAATACATATACTCAAGTTCCCCATTTAGTAACTACTTATGTGCATAGATATAAGAATAAACATATATATAAAAACATATATATATAAAAGTATAAGCAGTACACACTCAACAACTTAATGAATACATATATTCTGCCTAATAAATGCACGTTGTCCACCTAGTAAATACATATGCTTTAATATATAAATCTCAACAATTGCTTGTCTTTAATGATATTTTAGCTAGTGTTCCATTGAAACCAGTGCTAAAATCTAGAAGGTTAAAATAAAATAAAAAAATAATAATACTATTTTAACAGGAGAATACATAAACACAGGCAGGGCTTTGGGTCAATATGACAGTATTTCTTGAGCTGCTTCTAGCATAGATATCATTAAAGACAAGCATCTGTTGAGATGGTTTGGGATGAGTTGGGAGGCATATTTCCTTACCTTTTTAACCATATTTTAGTTTGCTTCCATGCTTTGCCTTAATAACGGTGATCAGTTACTGTAAGATTCTCAGTTAGAGCGTCTTCTGTGTGGCGACATACGTGAATGGGCATTCCTTCGTTGAAGGTTGTGTGTTAGGCCCGGCAAGCCAGCACGTAAAAACTCTACTGCCAATCATTAGTGGACCGGAGTTCCGCTGTGGCGACCCCTAACCGGGAAAAGCCGAAAGACACAAACAAGTTACTGTAATTGGGACAAAATAATTCAGGGGTGCCCTCTGTAATGATATTTAACTATATGAATTTCAGAGAGTCATTCTGGCAGGTTAATCTGTCATAGGTTCATAGGTTCATACTAGGCTATCTGCCCTAGGGCATTTATAAGCCTAGCCAGAGTGTGTTTGGCTTTCGCCACCAATTTTAAATTAATTTTGCTATGCCCTTTTTCGAGGTTAGTATACTGTGCCTCTGTCTAACAGTGACACAGAAGTGATACCCGGGGTAAACCTACGATCTCCCATCCACTCATCAAGATTCCTCTTGAAGAGAGTCAATGAGGGACTCTGCCTAACCTGGACTGGGATTTTATTACAGAGTGAAAGGAGCCTCTGGGTTATGAATCTGTCCCTCCAGCATGTCCTATTTATTTCAGTGCTGAGGTTCAAGTCTCTCGAGCGCGTAGCTTGATGGGATTTAGATTTTCTGAGGTGCAGCATGTCCATTAATTCCGGGTTGGACATGGCTTTATACGTCAGGCACAGATCGCCCCTGTGCAGGCGGTATGCCACTGAGTAGAGCTGGAGTTTCTTTAACCGGGCAGCATATGGCATCTGTTTGAGCCCTTTGATCCTCTTGGTGAGGTACTTTTGGGGTCTTTCCAGTTGCTGCAGGTGTCTGGTAAGGTACATCCCAAAAGGGGCATTGTACTCAATTATGGGCCTGATGAGTAAAGAGGCATGATGACCTCCCCTGATCTAAATGTGAATCCCTTCATGATTAGGTGGGCTATATAAAATGTTTTTCTAACCACTTTGGCCACGTGGTTGTCAAATAAGAGATTGCTATCAACTTGGGTCCCCAGGTCCCTAATTACTTCTTCTGTACTTAATGGATTACCACCTATGTGATAATTTGTGGGCACTTTGTTTTTGCCAAAGGGGATGACTATACACTTTTTGGCGTTTAGCTTGAGGCCATGGCTCTGGCACCAGTTGTCTGTTTCTATGAGGCCCTTTTGGAGGATGCTTGTGTCAGCTGGAAAGTCGATTATGGTGCCCAGTTTGCAGTCATCTGTGAACTTGGTCAACCACAGTCCTTCCGTGTTGGCCTGTACCTCCGAGAAATATATACCAAACAAGAGAGGTCCCAGGACTGAGCCTTGTGGGATGCCACTTGTAACTGGTTTGGAGTCTGACATGGCTCCAGCAATTCTAACCATGTGGGTTCTGTCCTTGAGCCAGTTTGCAACCCATCTAGTGACATAGGGGTTATATTTAAGCTGGTGAGCTTATCTATAATGCCCGAGTGGGGTATTATATCGAAGGCTTTTGCGAGGTCCAGGTAGGCTGTGTGGACCACCTTCCCCTCGTCAATGGCCTTGGTGACTGTTTCAAAGAAATTGACCAGGTTTAAGAGGCAGGATCTGCCCTTAAACAAAGCCGAACTGGGTAGGATCCAGTGTCTGTAGGTCCTCAATATCTTTATTTATGAGGTCCATGATGATCCTTTCCATAGCTTTGCAGACCAAGCTAGTCAGGCTTATGGGACGATAGTTTCTAGGATCCGTTGAGGCACCACCTTTGTGGAGAGGGACCACTGTTGCTGTATGCCACTCTTTGGGTACATATCCTGTAGTAAGGCTGAGACTGAACAGTAGTTTTATGTTTGGGTTTAGCTCTTCTTGGAGTTCATGTAGGATGCAGCCCAGGACACTGTCTGGTCCCATTGATGCTGTGTTTTTTGCTTTGGAGAGGGTGGCTCTTACCTGAGCATCTGAGATGTCAGGGGGGCAGCACTCTGCTGGGATAGATATTTGTCCTTTTGGTGGGGGAGTTTGCGCTGAACCTGTCAGCTAGGATGTTGGCAATGTCTGTGGGTTCAGTGTATTTTTTGTCATTTTGGACTAATTCTGAGCATATCTGGGAATTCCCACCCAGGTTCCTAACATAACTAAAGAAAGCCTTGTGATTATCCTTAGTGTCCTGTGCAATTTTTTTCTCAAAGCTGGCCTTAGACGATTTTATGAGTGCCCGTAGTTTTTTGCTAATACTGATCAGAGATGCCTTCCCTTTTTGGGATTTTGCTCTATCATGTAGTAGCTTCCTCCTTCTATTGTATAGTATGTTTATGGCTGGGGTCCACCAGACAGGACGTCTGCCTTTGGAGGATTGGGTCTTGGTTTTATCTGGGATTGCATGATCCATGCATTCCTGAAGGTGTTCATAGAATGCATTTATAAAGGATTCTGCGGTCTGGGCCGTATTTTCCACAGGCCCGGGGGCTTTGAAGGATTCCACCTCGGTTTTGAGGAGTGTGAAATTTGCTTTGGAGAAGTTTTTCACTGTAGTTTTCTGGGCAGGGGGTGGGGTCGGGATGTGAATATCCAGTGAGATTAGTTTATGGTCTGATCTTACCAGTGAGGGATACACTTCTGGTCTAGAGCATAGAGATCCCATGTTGGTGATGATCAGATCCAGTATGTTTTCCCCTCTTGTGGGAGTGGTAACAAGTTGTTCCATAGCATTTGAGTTTATAATTCTAGGAACCTTTGGGCTAGGGTGTTGAAGCTAGAGTAATGCTCCCAGTCTATGTTTGGGTAGTTGAAGTCGCCCAATGTAATGGTGTTTGGAGAGACCTTCATATTTTCCAGTGTTCTCAGGAAGGCTGAGTGGGGTTCCTGGGTTTGAGAGAGTGGTCTGTAGCAGGCTATAAACTGGAAGGCAGTTTTAACCACTGTTAGTTGCACATGGATAGTCTCTGATGCTTCGTGCTGTGCCATCAACCTGGAGGTGTGGGTATCTTTGACGAATATTGATACTCCCCCTCCTTTTGTGGTTCGGTCCAAGTTTTGGGGCCGAAAAGCATGGTATGAGGTATAACCTGGTAGTGCTGGGGTGCTCTCGGGAGCCTTGAACCAGGTTTCTGTTACTGCACAGATATCGATGTTCTCCATGCTAAGGAGAGTTTTGAGTGCGTGCATCTTGAGGTTTAGACTTCTGGCCGTTGAGTAGTATTACTCTTAGTTTCTTATCCCTTGTGATACCTATGGAGGTGGGTTTGTCTTTTGAGCCTTGCCTAAAAAGGCACTATGGGGGTAGCAAGAGCCTTTGCCAATATCCGAGAGCCCAGGGGTGACAGGTGCAAGTCGTCCCTAGCGAAGTATCGTGGCTTGTCGAGCATATCATCCCAGGCTGACAAGCATTGGATCCCCTTTGAATGACACCAATACTTAAGCCAATTGTTGAAATTGATCATCTTGTCTTCATATTGTGGCATCATTCTTGGTGAGGGTAAGATGCTACTCAAGGTCAAGGTCATACCGGCCTGGGCTACATGCTCAGAGAGCTCCTCTATGTCTCTTTTCATGTAGTCCAGGGAGGTATGTCTCAGGTCATTCACACCAGTATGGACAATGACTGAGTCATATCTGTACTTGCCTTGGAGTGACCTGAGTGCCTGTGTTATGTGGCGGATCCTAGCGCCCGACAGGCAGCTCACCGTGACCTTCTCCTTGTTCAGCCTGGTGAGCGGGACGTCAGTGTGCCTGACGATAGAGTCACCTATTACAAGTGTATCAGGTGTGTTGTTTAGCCTTAAGGGCTGTGACTGTTCGGCACACTGGCTCTGTGAGTTATGTGTTGCACGTGTTTTGTTTTGGGGTAGCGGTTGCTTTGGTGTCTGCTTTGGAGGTCTCTGCTGCTTAGGCAGATTTTTATTTAGAGCCTCCGAGTATGTTTTTGTGTGTTTATGTGTTTGGTTTGCTGTCGTGATAGGTCTATGTGAGACTGGAATTGTAGTGAGTGTGGTTTCCTTCTCCTCCTGACTGGTTACACCAGTACTGAGTTGAGAGAGCTTAGCCTCCAGTTTGGCTATATGGTTGCATCTCTCACATGTGTTGGAATTTGTTGGGAGGAGGAGAGGGTTGTCTGTGTACATGACGCAGTTGTAACATTGCCTCAAGATTCCCAGATTCACCAGCTGGACCAGAGAGGAGATTGACAACTGACCTTTGGACATGCTAGAATAGTATTGGGAATTCCTTTATAATTGAAAAAAGGGCCAATGGGGAACAAGGTACTCAAGGGTAGTTTGTGAGGGTGTAGTGCTTTTAATTTTTTAGTGCTGACTTATATAATTGCTTTAGTGAGCAAGTGCCAGGTAATTTAAATGCAATGTGTTACAGGTAACTTAAATGCAAAAACGACAAACAGTAACTTTCTTTCAAGTGAAACAAGGAAATAAGTGCAGTAAGCAATGCAGATATCACTAGGGATCCACAGAAGTGCTGAAAAGCCACGTTTTAGGTGGAATTAGCATTTCAGGGAAATAACAAGCAAACAAACAACAAGCATACAAACAAAGCTAGATTCAGCAGGCCTGGATCTAGTCTATGCTACAGCAAACAAGGTGTACCAATTTCAGTAAGAAACAGTTCAAATATGCAGGCACTATAAGCCTTTAACCAGAAATTCCCAGCTCAGAAGGGCAGAGTCCAGCCTCTCCTCCCACAAGAGTGCAGACCACGAACCCTCTTAATGTAAAATAACTGGCCTGAAGCCCAAGTGCTTAAACCAGAATTAATACACTTTTAGAATAACAGACACTGAGCCCTCAATCAGCAGTTCCCAACTTAGAAGGATGTAAGCTACCTGTTCTGCCACTACAGTGCAGACCACAAACCTTCTTAATGTAAAACAACTGGTCTGAAGCCCAAGTGCTTAAACTAAAAGGCTTAGAATGAGTCACACCAAGCAGTAATAAATACAATTGAGTACTTTTAAGATGACGCAAAAGCAAAATAAAGTAGGAAGAAACACAAATACAGTAAAAGCAGATAAAAAAAAAATTTAGTGGAAAGAGAGAAAGGAGTAGCAGAAACTAAGCTGATTGGCCTTCTCAAATGTTCCCTGTACTGGGTAGAATGAGGTAATGACACTAGACTGGGAAGAGGGTCCCAGATCAAATTTACACAAACTGCAGAAATGTTTCTCACAGCTGAAAAGCAGCAGTGAGCCTTTAAATGAAAATTTTAAACAGCTAAAGGAGCCTCTAGAAAAAAGAGTTTAACTGCAACAAGTTATCAGAAACAAACAACCCAACAGATGCTTAATAAAAGTGGACAATTTCCAGTTAATACCTCACACACAGTGAAACTAGCTAGAAAAATACACAGTACACAAAGTGCTAGAAATAACAAAGAAATAAAGAACAAAATAAACAAAAAACAGGATACTTAATGTTATATATTATAGCTCCTCAGTGTCCTTCCTTCAATCAGCTCAGTGTGAAATGGCTGCAGCTGCATTTATTTATTTTATTTATCCATTGTTGACCAGGTCAGTCCCATTAGGCTAATAGCCAGCCTCTTTTTCAGGGGAGACCTGAGGTAGTGTTTATACTAGTACTACTAATCGAATTTTGGCCAGGGCATCAGGGAACTTCCCCTACTCTTTTTGATAGTTTATGTGGATGTGAAAGATCCTATGGCACCTATCACAAACTCAAGTATATGGGGCCTCCGTTTAATGTCTCATACAAAGGACGACACACTCAGGAGTTCAGCGCCCCCTTACACTGCACTGCAGTTTCAATGATATGTGTACCTGTTGTGTAAACTTTTACATAGGGAAATGAAACTATACCACACTGTTGCCATGTCTGTTTCCAGTGAGCGAGAGAGTTGTCTGAAAGACCAAGTTTAGTTTCTTTGCCTTGAACACAAACTACCATTTCATTGGAGACCCCCACCTATGTTCAGAGTGATGGCTTTTCATTTTATTTTTATCCACTGCCTCTCCAGGTCTTAATTGTGCTGTGGTTTGCATTTCACACCCACATAAGTACATGCAGTTTCATCTGTCATCATTCCCACCACACTCAGGAAAACAGCATTTCTTCTTGCATGTGCACACCTGCTGAATTTTCTTAACATTTTATCTTTTATGCCACTTCTGATGCTTCCAAACCTGCTGGTTTGCCTGTCTCTGTCATTTTCTCTTACATTAGCTATGCAATAAGCAAGCATACATGGCTTTTCTTCTGAAGTGCTCAGCAGAAAGTTTATTTTTACACACTTTTTCATTTATAACTTATGACTGCCAGTTGGCGCAGAGGTTTTATGTTATGATCTATGTCTTTCAGGGTTTGACTCCCTTAGCCCTTATTTGCCTACTGTGTGACCACAAGCAGGTCACTTACCCAGATATTACTCATGGGTCACTCCTGAAAAGGGACTGTGTCTCTAGTGGGTCTACCTGGTTAACAAATTGGTATATTATTATTATTATTTATTTATTTATTGCCAAAGGTGCATCAGCACAAGTTGTAAAAAAATGCAAGCCAGGTTTCAATCTCTTTACTGCGGTTCAGATTGTACAGAAAGACATGCCCCCAATCTGTGGGCATGTTTCCGTGTCACATTTGCATGTGAGATATCATCTGTGTAGTCTACTTCTTAAACTTTAATGAAGTCTTTGAGAGGAATAAAAAGAGTTGATGAAGGCTGTGGTTCTCAAGCTGAAATATGGGATTGAATAACTATGTGTTGAGACTCTGAGATGAAGATTCTGTCTGTATCATGCATCTGCAGTTACTGTCATGTATGTCTAGAAATGACCTTTGCCTCTCTTGCTTTCTGCCTGTTCTGCAGAGTGAGTGTGTGTGTGTGTGTGTGATTTGATAAAGCTTTCTCCTCAAAAGAAAGACATACTCATTAGAGATACAAGCTTAGCCTTGAAAGAAAAATGTAATGTTTTAGTTTTACTTAATTTTTTGAGGAGAGACTAGCATTTGATATCCAAGAAAATGTTAACGCGGAGTTTTTCTTGATAGCAGAAGCATTCATGCAGCATAAGTCATTGCTTAAAAATACAGGATATATTTAGTTTCTGTAAGTTGTCTAAGGAAAATGTTAATGTAGAGTTTGTCATGATAATACAGACATTGTTTGGTGATTTGGGGTTAGAACCCTGTGAGAATGTTACTGACCGCGGTGACAGAAAAAGAGGGAGGTAGGAGTGTGAGTGTGTGTGTGGGGGGGTTCATACCATGCAATTATCCAGATTTTTGCCTCATATTTTTGGTTTCTTTCTCATAAAATTGTGTTTTTTGGCAAATCATTGAGGACTGAACTCAGAAAATAATGGCAGACATTTGAGCTTCAGACTTTATATCTTTCAGAAAATGCATACTAATGCAAAAACTTGTTGTTCTGTCCACTTTCTAAGGAGGTAGGGGGATGAATGTGTGTGACTCATACCTCTCAACTGTACAGATTTTCACGGAATGTCCAGATTTTTGCATTATATTTTTGGTCTGTTCCTCATAAAAATTCTGTTTTTGACAAATCACTGGGATGAGCTAAGGATTAAAGTTACTAAATAAATGACATGCATTTGAGTTTCAGACTTGATATGCTTCAGAAAATATATTCCTAACACAAATCCTGTTAGTCTAGCAACTTTCTAAATGTGTCCCTAGTTTGGGGCCTGTGTGTGTGTGTGTAGGTAGCTCAGCTGACCAGGTTTTTGCAGAATGTCCAGATGTTTACCCCATATTCCTCCTAAAAACTATTGAAGTTGCTAAATAGTTTTAGACATCAAATCCTTTAGAAAAATGCATACCAACACAAATCCTGTTATTCTAGCAATTTTATAAGTTTATGAAAGCAATATTTATAATCTGTCCCTGTTTATTTTAGGCTTTGTCCAGATTTCTTGCACTAAGAAGTTGAGGTGTGTCTGTGTCTGTGTATGTGTGAGAGAGAGTCAGAGAGAGAGAGAGAGAGAAATGCCCTATTTAGATCTAGCAGGTGGAATTTATTTTCAAGTGCATTTTCAAGGAATTGTGAGCTTCAAGGGAAGTAAAGGTTACTGCTGCTCATGCTAGGTCATTATTGTGGTATAGCATTTTAAAGCAGTGTTAGTACAGCAGGTAGCATACTTGCATCTTGATGCAAAGGGCTGTAGGTTCTATTCCTACAGCATGTACATTTGTATTTTAAGGGGGTATGGTACTGCAGTCCTTAGTATGTCTTCTTTGGATGAGACACCTAATAACGATGAACCTGTTTTTCAGCTTGCCACCCATTCCCTATTGCAATATACCAGTTTACCATTTCTTTTAATGTAACATAGGCAATTGTATTCTTAAAGGGCAACAGGCACTGAATTTGTAAATGAAACACTGAAATATAAAGCTGTTTTCTAGCAACAACCTCTTCACTGGTTTCAGATGACCTTTACTTCTGCAGAGATTCTGCATATTGATTGTATGACAGAAGACTGAGTGGCCCTTTATGGTTAAAATGCTCTGAATTGGGCAGGTTGTCATTATTGGTTCATATGATTTGTTTCATTGCTTAAAGAATTTATGTTCAGAACTATAAATTTAAAACACACTCAAACAAGTAGTGCTGTATTATACAAGGGATATAATTCAATTATTATATAGTATAATTAATGCAGTCAGGAAGGTGAATCAAAGAACTTTTGCATGGTTCTAAAAATGTGTGCAAGGAGCCTATAATTTGAAAAAAGCCCAAAGGTAAACTTACCCTGCCACTGGCCAGATGCGTTTTCTTTGAATGTGGGTTTCAATGCTGTTTCAGTGAATGTGGGTTTCAATGCTGTTTCAGTGAATGTGGGTTTCAAAGGTAGAGAAGTTTTAATGCTAAGTCAGTTTTCATTGTAAGACTATTGCTTTGTTTAGGTTTAGTAAATGTCTATCAGTGTTTGTGCTATAAATTTTGAAATAAAAGTTCTAAATGAAATCCAAATATATGTAATCATTGTAGAAGTAAAGCATAAAACAGTATGCACACAGAGATTTGAACAGTGTCTATGACAAATGGGGAGAAATATCCAAGTAATGGGACACTGGAATGGCTGCGTGGGCGGGGGGGGGGCTACATGGGTGG
Organism: Protopterus annectens; assembly: GCF_019279795.1. Classification (NCBI taxonomy): domain Eukaryota; kingdom Metazoa; phylum Chordata; order Ceratodontiformes; family Protopteridae; genus Protopterus; species Protopterus annectens. The sequence continues at coordinate 405,122,115 of NC_056746.1, forward strand.
AGGGGGTGGGGCTGTGTGGGCGGGGCTCTGGGTTTGCACCTCCCTGCAAAAAATCCTGCGGGCTCCCTTGGAAACTGGACATTTACAGGGGCCAGAAACGGAAAGAGGAACCACGTCAGTTACAAACTCACACTTTGAAGAAAATGTGGGGGTATGGGCAGGAGAGTTAATATGGAATATTTCCAAATATGAACCGTCTGCAGCTGAGACTTCTTTATTAAACAGAGATTTAAATTTGATACCTTCGACTAAAATGGACATTAGTGAATTTCTGTTATGCCTACGTATGTTTACAAGAAATGTAACATTGAAACAACAATCTGGAAATGGCAATGAGGCAAAGGATGTTCAGTTTAAGAAAAACAGTCTGTGTGTACCAATACTGCCGCATAATATAGAAACCTTCTTAAAAGCTTGTGAAAATGCCATTTATAACACAGGAAACAGTTTTTTTTAGAAGAAGGAAAGTATAATTTGACAAAAAGTGAGCACAAAGCATTGTGTGACTTGCAGACTAATGAAGAAATAGTTATAAGCCCCGTTGACAAAGGGGGACCACTGGTGATATTGAATGCTGACTTTTATAATACAGCTGTGCAAGAAATGTTATTGGATCCAAATGTATATGTTGAAGTACCAACAATTGTGTTTGAAATGAGTGAACAGATTGCTAATACCTTATATGAATGCATGTGCATGGAACTATTAAGTAAAGATCTTTTTAATTATTTCACCGTTGAAAAGCCACTCATACCGCAAATCCATGGCCTCCCCAAGATACACAAAGACCCATATAACCCGAAATTTCGACCTATAGTAGCAGGGGCAGGATGGCTAACAGAACCCATCTCTATATACCTGGATAAGGAATTGAAGACAGCACTCAATGAATATGCATATGTCTTGAAAGGCACAGAACAGTTTTTAGTGGACCTTTATGGGACAGTGAAGTAAATGGGAACAGCAGATACGAGGATGCTGGCCACACTAGATGTAGTGTCTTTATTTACAAGTATACCCAATGACCAGGAGATAAGTATGGTAAAATCAGTGCTGACAAGGCAGGGAAAGTTCTCTAATACTAAGATGGACTTTCTCTGTATGTTACTAGAATTGTTACTAGAGCACAACATATTTATGTTCAATGGCATATGCTATAAGTAGTTGTCAGGAGATGCCATGGGCACAAGGTGTGCCAACACATATGCAAACCTCGTTATGGTTAACTGGGAATATGAACATGTATTAGGTAATCCCCAAATAGCCTTTTATAGGCGTTTCGTAGATGATCTTTTTATTTTTTGGAAAGATGATGGTGAACAACTTAAATCTCTGTATGCATACCTAAACACTACTAGTGAGTTTTTAAAGTTTACGATGAACTGTTCTGAGATGAGTTTAGACTTCCTGGATGTTACCATATACAGAGAAAATGACCAATGGTCTACAAAATTACATAGGAAACAATGTTACAGACCATCTTTTCTACACAGAAACAGTATGCATAACCCTAAGATTTTTCCTAACATAATCAGAGGTCAGGCAATGGGAACATCTCGCCTATGTTGTCAAGACGAAGTGTATAGAAATAAGTTAACTAAGCTAATAACAGGTTTCATTAATAGGGGTATAGTGAACATGAAATTGATAAGGTGTACCATAATGTACACAAAGAAAGGAAAGGTAAAGCTAGGCCCTACTACTCTGATAGAGTAGGTAGTGACAGGGTAGGTATTAGGAATAGTGTATTACCATACATTCTGATGGTTTTGCCATATACAAGGGATGTGAAAAGGTTTGAAACCATCATATGACAAAATTGGCATATGTTGTTAGTAGATGAGGATACTACCAAAATAGTGGGTGAGCAACCACAATTTGCATTTAGAAATAAGAAAAATCTGAAACAGCAGCTTTGCTATCCAAGGACACCTGCTCTGATGGATAGCACAGTGAATGGTACCCATAGATGTGGAAAATGTGCACAGTGCACTTATATAGATGAATCAAGGTTTTTTAAGCACCCTGAAACAGGGCGTCTATGGGAGCTAAGGAATTCTGCTGATTGCAATACTAAGAATGTAGTGTATGCAGCTCACTGCACAACATGTTTCCATTTCTATGTTGGCAAAACTAACCGTCAACTTAGGGAACAGATAAGGGATCACCTTTACTGCACTAGAAAAGGGCAACTGTATAGTGCTTTGGCTAAGCATACATTGGATAAGGGGGATGACCATATATTTTTGTTTCAGGTTTTACACATTCAGAATGTCAGCAATAGGATGGGGGACACAGTCAATACTACTGAAAATATGGAAGTAAAATGGATTTTGCATTTAGGAGCACATAGAGGTTTGGGTTTGAATGATAGTGTTCCATTGAAGCTAGTGCTAATATCGAGACGGTTAAAATAAAATAAAAAATAATAATACTATTTTAACAGGAGAAGACTATATAAACACGGGCAGGGCTTTGGGTCATTATGACAGTATTTCTTGAGCTGCCTCTAGCATAGATATCATTAAAGACAAGCATTTGTTGATATGTATGGATTAAAGCACATGTATTTACTAGGTGGACAACATGTGCATTTATTAGGCAGAATATATGTATTCATTAAGTTGTTGAGTGTGTACTGCTTATACTTTTATATATATTTTTATGCTTATATCTATGCACATAAGTAGTTACTAAATGGGGAACATGAGTATATGTATTTATTCATTGACTTTTTATGTATTTTATTTATATTTATACAGGTTCTTGTCTTTATATTTTGTGCATGTGGTTTTTAAACAGTTTTTCTGACTTCAGCAATTAACTAAGGGCAAAACGTAACCATAGTAATTAATTGATTGCTGAGTGCTGAATTAACTTTGAGTGGTAGGATTGGTTGTTCTAGTAATGAATTAAAGTATTTAAATGCTGTTGCTGTTTGAATGAACTGTCTGATGAAGCAATGGTTGCGCTCACCATTTTGTATTAAAAAAGATTTTACTTTGTCATGGTTCAAATTCTTTATTCCGGCTACCTTCCTACTGGGCACCTGCGTTTCAACATTTAATAAAAAATACTTAAAATATTCACAAAAATACTAGTAAAACAAACAGGATGAGCACTTTCATACTCAAAGGTACTTTGTCAGATCCATTCTTACATCAATTAACATTCCACTTATATAACTCAGTGTTTAAGGCCACGTGATTTTAACAATGGCTTAATGGGGATGATTTTATTTAGTCCCTTGCCTGCATCAGCCCTTAACAAATGCATCCATTTTATTTCTGTGCATTCAGTTCTTGTTTTTATGTCACCACCACCTCTCAGATTAAGTGTGTACATTTCTAACACCAAAAACTTGAACCAATGTTCACAACTTGTTGACAAGACATGTTTGGACAGTGCATTCCTATCATCCTTTCTATTGACAGCATACACATGTTCTCTTATACGGTCTCTCAAGCAGCGGTTAATCTTTCCCACATAGAAACTTTTGCAGATAACACAAGAAGCACAATAAACAATATTTTGGTACTACAATCTGCATAAAACCGCATATTGAATGTCTGTCCTGTTTCTGGATGTACAAAATGGTTATCCTTATCAATATATCTACAGACATTGCAGTGACGACAAGGAATGGTCCCTACTCTCTGACTAACTATCCCCTCCTCATGATCAGACAGGGGTTTATAACACAGCATTTTCTTTAGAAATGGACATTTTTTGAAACAAAAGGAGGGAGTTTCACCCAGCAGTTTCTTACAATTGTATCTTGACAATTTCACAGACAGACCCTGAATCCATGGAATATGCAAGATTCATACGTACAGGTTGAATAGAGCTACTGGTAACAGGGACAAGATCCTCACTTAAGCCACTAAAGGATACAAAAGATGCAGAATATAAAATACAAGTTACAAAAATATATGGTACAAAATACAAAAATACTAAGTACAGTTAACAAATAAGTGGTACTTGTATACAATTTTTATATATCAGAGTTTCATGTGCTTATATTGAAAACTATATGTCAGACCACTGTAGATTTCCAGTAGCGTTAATAAGTATGATCATGAAGAGGGTTATATATACTGCAATAAGTTGTCAAGATTTAGACAGAGACAAGTGGAAGGCTACTAGGGTTATTTGGGAGTTGTGTGTATGTTAGTTTGCCAACATGGATCGTTACATAAGCAGGTCCATGTAGGTGATAGGTGAGCTGTCAATAATATCTTAAACTTTGTTGCAGTAGTGGTAGATCTTCTGCTCAAAGGTAAGACATTCTAGAGTTTGGCTATGCTATTCGAGTACAGGGAATCACCAGCAATGTGTTTACTTTTAGTTATGTTTTTAAGTGCTTTGTCGCTGGAGCAGAGTATCCGGTTATTTGAGTAATGAGTAAGCAGATTTTGAAGAGCTGGAGTTTTTTCAGGTTGGTTAAGTATTTGGTGGGCCATATTAAGTTGATTGTAGGTCAGTAACTTGGGAAATTCTAGCCAGGAAAGTTTAAGGGCACAGCAGTGATAGGATCTGTAGCTAGTTCCCATAGCAAACTTTGCAAATTTGTTATAGCAACTTTCTAGTTTATTTATGTCATATTTCCTTAGGTTAGCATGAATGGGGGATGCGTACAGGAGAGTGGAGATGAGGTGAGTTGTAGCAATGGTAGCCTTTGTGTCGTAAATAAGGAGATGATTGCTACTATAGAGGGTGCCTAATTTTTTGTTTACTTTTTTATTGTTTGGTCTATGTAAATGTCAAAGTTCATGTTCTGATCTAGTGCAACTCCAAGGAGTTTGGTGTGGGAAACTGAAGTAATGATGGTGCTGTTGGCTGAGGTGATTTTGAATGGAGGAGGGATCTGGGGCTCTTGTTAGGTGAAACAGGATGAGTTTTATTTTACTGCGATTAAGTATTAGTTGTGTATTGGATAGCCTGGATTCTACTGTGGAGAAGGACTGTTGTGTTATTTTTGGAGCTGGTGGACAGTAGGGACAGCACATATTAGAGATGAACCTTCTAGGTACTGTATTAGAGTGGCGTGTCGGGTATCAGTATGGCGTTTGCTGGTGAATAGGGTAAACAGAAGAGGGCCAAGGATAGATCCTTATGTAACTCTCAAAGTGACAGGCAGCAGTGGGGAGAGGTTATGTAGCCTTTTTACTACTTGTTGCTGGCCAGTCAGACAGTCCTGGAACCAGACTAGTACCAAATGGCTTGGTTTTAGTTCAGATAGGAAGAACATGGTATGTGAAACAAAACTCGCAGTAAAACAAAACTCATTCTGTTTCACCTAACAAGAGCCCTAGATCCCTCCTCCATTCAAAATCACCTCAGCCAACAACACCATCGTTGCACTTAATTTAAAATCTTTTTTTCTCTAAAAACTGCATTTTACCTGATTTTGGCCTAGCACTCAAGTGTGGGGTCATTTATTACACTGTTGTGATTATTTTGCTGCTTGCGTATCTCTGCTACCTTTAAACTACAATAAAAAAAAAAAAAAAAAAAATCTTGCTTTTTTCCCACTTTCTGAAAGTTAAGAAAGTTCAGTTACAGATTTGCTGTTCTGAACTGTTTGGAAGTTTCTAGAAGGCCAGTGCTTACTTTGGCTAAAGGGAAGTCTCTGTGTTCACCAGTGGAAGTGGTTAACACTGAACAGCCTGCCTGTCCCTGGAGGAGTGGTTATTACCTAGAAGCTGTAGTTTTACTGGCCATTTTGGGTCAATTCTAAACTCCTTGATCTGCCTCTCTTAAAACCCGACTGCCTCGTGGTTTTGGTGTCTTTTCAGGCTTTTTAGTTGTTGCTGAAGCACCTACCAAGGGGAGAAAACGCTGAGAGAAGAAAAGGAGCCACTTTTGTGATTTTAAGTATTTTCTTCTGATTTTTTGTTAAGTTTTACTGCTTTGCCGCCTACTTTTTGGCATTTTCTGGCTTGCTAAAGTTTATATCTGTAACAGTAACAGTACTTGGAACACATCTAGAGCATGTTTACTGCATTTCCTGTGTTGCACTTAATTTAAAATCGTTTTTTTCTCTAAAAACTGCATTTTACCAGATTTTGGCCTAGCACTCAAGTGTGGGGTCATTTATTGCACTGTTGTGATTATTTTGCTGCTTGTGTATCTCTGCTACCTTTAAACTACAACAAAAAGAAAAAAAAAAAAAAATCTTGCTTTTTTCCCACTTTCTGAAAGTTAAGAAAGTTCAGTTACAGATTTGCTGTTCTGAACTGTTTGGAAGTTTCTAGAAGGCCAGTGCTTACTTGGGCTAAAGGGAAGTCTCTGTGTTCACCAGTGGGAGTGGTTAACACTGAACAGCCAGCCTGTCCCTGGAGGAGTGGTTACTACCTAGAAGCTGTAGTTTTATTGGCCGTTTTGGGTCAATTCTAAACTCCTTGATCGCTCTCTTTTAAAACCCTACAACTCTCTTTTTGCGTGATTTTGCGCACTGAGCAGCGCCGCCTAAACAGGTTTAAACTATTCCAGGTTCCACAAAGAGTGCTCTTCACTTTTTCCCTTAGAACCGTTCAAACTCTCAAAGTAATCACTCTATTCTCCTTCTAAAGCCCTGCACTTGCTCAGCTCTTATAAGGAAACACTAACTAACTAAAGCACTACACCCTCCTTGACTTCTCATAAGTATTAGGCTCCCGATTGGTCCTTCCTGATCAAGTGAAAAATCAGTTCCCTTCCCTAATCTGATCAGTAAAAAAACAGTTCCCTATACTAATCTGATATGTCTAAGGGTCAGTTTCAAGGTTACTATCCAGTCCAGCTGGTGAATCTGGGAATTTTGAGGCAATGTTACAATTGCCTTATGTACACAGACAACCCTCTCCTCCTTCCAACAAACTCTAATACATGTGAGAGATGCAGTTACACAGCCAAACTGGAGGCAGAGCTCTCTCAACCCAAGACTAGCACAGTCAGTCAGGAGGAAAAGGTAACCACCCACACCACAAATCCAGTCTCACATAGACCTATTGCATCTGCATACCCAACACATAAACACACAAAAACATACTCGGAGGCTCTGAATAAAAATCTGCCTAAACAGCAAAGACCTTCTAAACAGATATCCAAGCAACAGCCACCCCCTCAACAACACCCACGAATCACATATCTCACAAAATCAGTGTGCCTCACAGTGACAGCCCTTAAGGCCAAACAACACACCAAATACACTTGTTATAGGGGACTCTATTGTCCAGCACACTGATTTCCCGCTCACCAGACTGAACAAGGAGAAGGTCACTGTAAGCTGCCTGTTGGGTGCCAGGATCCGCCACATAATGCAAGCACTCAGGTCACTCCAAAGCAAGTACAAGTATGACTCCGTCATTGTCCATGCTGGACTACATGAAAAGAGACATAGAGGAGCTCTCTGACCATGTAGCCCAGGCTAGTATGACCCTGACCTTGAGTAGCATCTTGCCCTCACCAAGAATGATGCCACAGTATAAAGACAAAATGATCAGTTTCAACAATTGGCTAAAGTATTGGTGTCATTCAAAGGGAATCCAGTGTCTGTCAGCCTGAGATGACATGCTTGACAAGCCACGTTGCTTCGCTAGGGACTGCTTGCACCTGTCACCCTTAGGCTTTCATATACTGGCCAAGGCTCTTGTCACCCCCATAGTGCCTTTTTAGGCAAGGCTCAAAGGACAAACCCACCTCCATAGACAACCCAAGGATAAAAAAACTAAAGGTAATGCTACTCAATGCCAGAAGTCTAAACCTCAAAATGCACGCACTCGAGGCTCTCCTCAGTATGGAGAAAATCGATGTCTGTGCAGTAACAGAAACCTGGTTCAAGGCTCCTGAGAGCACCCCAGCACTACCAGGTTAAAACACATACCATGCGTTTCGGCCCCAAAACTTGGACCGAAGCACAAAAGGAGGGGGAGTATCTATATTCATCAAAGATACCTATACCTCCAGGTTAGTGGCACTGCACGAAGCATCGGAAACCATCCATGTGCAACTAACAGTGGGCAAAACTGCCTTTCAGTTTGTAGCCTGCTACAGAACACCCTCCCTATTACAGGAACCCCACTTGGCATTCCTGAGAACACTGGAGAATATGAAGGTCTCTCCAAACACTATGTTATTGGGTGACTTCAACTACCCAAACATTGACTGGGAAAACTACTCAAGCCCAAACACCCTCGCCCAACGGTTCCTTGAATTTATAAACTCTAACGCAATGGAACAACTGATCACCACTCCCACAAGAGGGAACAACATATTGGACCTGGTCATCACCAACATGGGGACTCTATATTAAACACCGGAGGTAAACCCCTCATTGGTAAGATCAGACCATAAACAAATTTCCCTGGACATCCATATCCCGTCCCCACCCCCAGCCAAGGAAATCACTGTAAAGAATTTCTCAAAAGCCAACTTTGCACTTCTCAAGACTGAGGTGGAATCCTTCAAAGCCCCTGGGCCAGAGGATAATACAGCCAAATCCACAGAATCCTTTACAAATGCATTCTATGAGCACCTGCAGGAATGCATGGATCGTGCTATCCCAAATAAAACCAAGACTCACTCCTCCAAAAATAGGAGACCGGTCTGGAGGACCCCGGCCATAAATAAGCTACACAACAGGAGGAGGAAGCTACTACATGACAGAGCAAAATCCCAAAAAGGGAAGGCATCTCTGATCAGTATTAGCAGGAAACTTCGATCCCTCATAAAATCATCAAAGGTCAGTTTCGAAAGAAAAATTGCCCTAGACACTAAAGATAATCACAAGGCCTTCTTTAGTTATGTCAGGAACATGGGCGGAAACTCCCAGATATGCTCTGAATTGTTGCATAACGGTACAAAATATACTGAACCTACAGACATAGCCAACATCCTGGCAGACAGATTCAGCGCAAACTTCTCCCCCCCTTCCCCCCCAAAGGAGCAAATGCCTATTCCAACTGAATGTAACCTGCCTGACATCACAGATGCACAGGTGAAAGCTGCCCTCTCCAAAGCAAAAAAACACAGCATCTATGGGACCGGACGGTGTCCCAGGCTGTGTCTTACACGAGCTCCAAGAAGAACTGAACCCTCACATTAAGTCACTGTTCAAACTTAGCCTTACTACAGGATATGTACCCAAAGAATGGCGTACTGCTACAGTGGTCCCACTCCACAAAGGTGGTGCCACAACGGACCCCGGAAACTATCACCCCATAAGCCTGACTAGTCTGGTCTGTAAAGCTATGGAGCGTATTATCATGGAACACATACACAAAGACATTGGGAGCCTCCAGACACTGGACCCTACCCAATTCGACTTTGTTAAGGGCAGATCTTGCCTCTTAAACCTAGTTGATTTCTTTGAAACAGTTACCAAAGCCATAGATGAGGGCAAGGTAGTCCACACAGCCTACCTGGACCTCGCAAAAGCCTTCGACACAATACCCCACTCGGGCATCATAAATAAGCTTACCAGCTTAAATATCAACCCCTATATCACAAGATGGGTTACAAACTGGCTCAGAGACAGAACCCACATGGTCAGAATCGCAGGTGCCATGTCCAAATCCAAACCAGTTACAAGTGGCGTCCCACAGGGCTCAGTTCTAGGACCTCTCTTGTTTGGTATATACTTCTCTGAGGTTCAGGCTAACACAGGGGGATTATGGCTGACAAAGTTCGCAGATGACTGCAAACTGGGGGCCATAATTAAATCTCCAGCTGACACAAGCATCCTCCAAAAGGGTCTCACAGAGATGGATGCTTGGTGCCAGAGCCACAGCCTCAAGCTAAATGCTAAAAAGTGCATAGTCATCCCCTTTGGGAAAAACAAGGTGCCCACAAATTACCACATAGGTGGTAATCCATTAAGTACGGAAGAAGTAATTAGAGATTTGGGGACCAACGTAGATAGTAATCTCTCCTTTGATAATCACGTTGCCAAAGTGGTTAGAAAGACCTTCTATATAGCCCACCTTATCATGAAAGGGTTTGCATCTAGATCAAGAGAGGTCATTGTGCCCCTCTACTCGTCACTCGTAAGGCCCATAATTGAATACAATGCCCCTTTTGGGATGTACCTTACCCGACACCTGCAGCAACTGGAGAGACCTCAAAAGTACCTCACCAAGAGGATCATGGGCTACAAACAGATGTCCTATGCAGCTCGACTAAAGAAACTCCAGCTCTACTCAGTTGCTTACCGCCTACTCAGAGGCGATCTATGCCTGACGTACAAAGCCATGTCAAACCCAGAATTAATGGACATGCTCCACCTCAAAAAATCCAAGTCCCTTAGAGCTACACACTCCAGGGACCTAAACCTCAGCAGAAAAATAAGTAGGACATGCTGGAGGGACAGATTCATTTCCCAGAGGCTCCCCTCACTCTGGAATAGAATCCCAATTCATGTGAGACATAGCCCCTTGCTCACCCTCTTCAAGCGAAATCTTGACGCATGGATGGGAAATCGCAAATTCACCCCTGGGATCTCTTCTGTGTCCCTGCTAGACAGAGGCACAGTAAACTAATCTTAAAAGGGTACCTTCTGTTACCTACTTTACAGAGGCACAGTAGGCTAATCTAATAGGGAGGCGGAAGCCAAATACACTCTGGCTAGGCTTATAAATGCCTTAGGGCAGATAGCCTAGTATCTACCTATGAACCTATGAACTGTGTTGAATCTTTTAGAGAGATCTAGAAAAATAGAAGAGACTAGGTTGCTTTCATTTCGATGATGGAGTTAGTGAAGCTTAACAGTACAGTAGTTCTACTGTGGTTAGGGAGGAATCCATACTGAGTGTTAGACAGAAGGTTATTAGATAAGAGGTAGTCTAGGAATTGTGTGTGAGTGCACATTTAAATAATTTTAGCTAGGGGAGATAGGATAGCAACAGGGCAGTAATTGGATAATTCAGTTGAGTTTCTGCCTTTGTGTAGGGGGATGATATGTGCTATTTTCTAGGTTTTTGGTATTTGCTGTTCTGAGATGGAGCGATTTATGAGAATGGAGAATTGGTACAAGATGGCGTCAGCAACTATTTTAAGATAGTGGGTAGATTATCAGCTGCCAGGGTAGTTGGTTTGAGATTTTTAAGGTACTTTTTTATAGTAGCAGTAGGGACAGGTTGAAAGGCAAAGTTATTGTGATTATGTGTTGGTGGGAGAGTAGTGGAAGTTGAGGGGCAGTTAGTTTTTATAATGTCAAGTACAGATTCAGTCAAAAATTGTGTAGGTATGTCATTTGTTGTATTGGTTACTGACAGGGATTACTGATTTGTCCTGGCTGTAGGATTTCTTTTATAGCTGACCAATACTTTTGTGGATTGGTCTTATGTTTTAATTGGATATTAGTATACTGATATTTTTTTTTCCTGCCTGATTTGTTTTTGGCTGAATTTCTAAGTTCTAAATATTTATGTCAATTAGCTACAGTTTTGTCTTTAAGCCAATCTTCCCAGGCTTTGTCTCTTGCTTTTCGTAGAGCTCTTGTCGCTTTGGTTAACCAGGGGGTGTAGTTGGGTTTTATCCTAATTGCTCTGGGGGGAGCAAGTTTAAGGTATTAAAAAAGGTGAAACTGAAATACTCTTGCAGCATCTAATAGTAGATATGTGAGAGGTGCCCATTTGCAGTTTCTGAGTATGGATATGAATTTTTTTGCTTCTAACTTGGTGGTATGTTGTGGATTCTGAAGGATTTAGTTGTTGCCGGATAACAAAGGTGGGAAGGTGGTTGCCAAGGCTATCTGGGAGACTGCCAGAGAGTAGTGATGGACTGGGGCGGTTTGTGAGGATCCATTCAAGGATTGACTCTTTTGATGTTTTGTTGACCCTAGTTGGATTCTGGATTAATCTGAAGAAACCTTGGAGATTAATATGATTTGTGGGGTTGAGTGAGTTACAGGAGTACCAGTCTATGTTAAAGTCCCCCATTATGATTGTTTCCTGAGGGAGTATTTTAGATGTCCAGTGTAAGACATATGTAGGAATATTATTGCCTGGTGGAATATAAGCGCCTACGATGTTTAAGTGTTTTCTGAAGTTAATTAGTAGTTTTGTAATAGGTTGTTTTAGAATAGAATAGTTATGCCACTGCCTCTTTTGGTCTTTCTATCTACTTTATGTATGTTATATCCAGGGGGTATTATTTCATTGCTCTTAACTTCTGGCTTAAGCCAAGTTTCAGTAATCATGACAATGTCAGGTGGCTGGAGTGTTAGGGTGGCATGAAGCTCTTGTATCTTATTGAGAATACCAATAAGGTTAATGTTTAGAATTAGTAAGTCTGTGCCTTTTTGGTGAGGTTAGGGGAGATTGTTGCTGGGTATATAATTAAACGGTTTACTATTAAATGGTTGAACGGCACTCCTTCGACTGTACTATAGTCGACAACGGAAGGTCATAAATGTCGAATGTCGAAGTCAAACAATCAATCTAGGAACGGTGTTAACATGGGTTGAGGTAGATGTTCGTATTATTCTGAACTACAAACATCTCCCCTACCTCGACCCATGTTGAAACCCATTCCTAGATTGTTTTTTTGAGTTCGCGATTATCAGTTTTGACCTTCCGTTGTCGACTATATGACAGTCGGAGTGCCGTTCGACCTTGTAATAGTAAACCAATTAAACATATGCTTTCATATTTTGTAAATATCTCAATAAATATCTCAACACCTCAATAAACATGAACTCAGAGAGAATTTTTTTTTGCTGTCATGTGAAAGCGTATGCTTGGTTAAAAAAATTGTTCAAACAATATATGTCTATGTTGCACAATTTTCTAAGATAGGACACTTTTTTGTCAAAGTATGTCAAAAAATATAATTCTGGGTTAGTGAGCATTTTAATATATTATAATGTTTATGGAAAGACTATGAATGTACTGATTACTATCACTGTAAAAATACTTCTTACTGATAACATTGCATTTTGTACAGTCAGAATAGCTTTTATTGTTCACAGAACATCTACTTTTGTTTATCTTATGCTTTTAAATTCAGTTTTCAGAAGCAGTTCTGGAATGCAATCATATGGGTAGGCATCTAAAGTTGTGACATTCCACACCACACAGACGTTAATGAGTTTAAAAGGGATAATTAGTAGGGCATATAAAATATTGCATTGATAGCTGCAAGAATCAGACAGTGGAGGTTAGAAAAGACTGAGAAGAGAGACTGCAAAAGCAATTTACAAGAGAACAATAGGAGGTGTCTAAACTAAAAAGCAAAAGCTGAGGACAAACACCCAGAAATTGCCTGTTTAGACACAGGATGTGCTTTCTTGTTCTAAGAACAAAATTATTTATTTACTGTTTTTATTTATTTATTTATTACATTTTGTTGACCAGGAATGTCTGACTGGGCCAGAGGTCTGGGGAGAAAAGCTCCACAGAAAATAAAATACAAGTAGATTTTAGATACACAGATCATCACAAAAATAGAATGTATGTTTACAATATCAAAAAAAATTACATATCAAGAAGAAACATTACACATGCATTGCGTGTTTTCTGGAGGAGATCCAAGGGGAAGATTTCCCTCGATAAGCAAACACAACAGGATGGTGGGAACTGAAAACCTGCTAATAGAAACAGTTCTGTAAAGAATAGACCAGAAGCTGAAGTAAAGCATTAATCACAGGTTGAGAGAGCTAATGGCAAATTGGGTAGAGGAAGTAGAACTAACTTACAAAAGAAGCCGGAGTGGAGAGTAGCTAAAGAGAGGAGCGGGGCTGATCAGCTTTTCTAAAGGACTTAGTTCTGTCAAAACAGTACTTTAGCTACCTATGCGCACCCAGAGTATGCAGAATCCATTCTTACTAGTTTTTTTTTGGTTCTGGGTAGAAAATTGGGAGACTGTTACGTTGAGTCAAAGTAAACTCTGTAACCACTTTGGGCATAAAAGAGGGATTTGTACTTCATGTGACCCTATGTCTGTGGAATATGAGGTAAAGTTCACCCACTATGCAAGCTTGCAACTTCTTGCAGATGTAAAAGTAACACTGAGTACAATTTTCCAAGACATAATCAACTTCTCCAGCACAAAACTGAGAGCCCAAGGAGCAGCAACCTGTTTAGGAGGACTCGGGTGTAAAACTCCTTTCTGAAACTATTTTTCCTCAAACAGAGGAGAAAGAGGAGGATCTGACATGCTGAAATGACTGCAAGATGGCCTCTGTAGAGGAATAAGAGCCCAGAGGAAAGTAACTCACACAAATATTTGAGAACCAGTGGTACAAGTTCCCTGAGGGCCCCCTGGTTATGGCTAGGCACCAACTAGAAAATTGCATTCACATACCAATATAAGAATTTTCACATTCCCCTTTCCCTGCTATCTCTACTCTGTCATTCTTGTCCAAGTTTCTTATAACAAATATTTTGTCATATAATCTAACTCTTCTCAAAGCTGAATTACTTTCTGATCTTTCGTATATCTGTTCAATAATACCTCTGAATTGTCACCACATTTCTAGTATCTACATTTACTCTACTGTACATTCAGGGTTTTTATTTATGAACAGACAGACATCCTTCCTAACATCTCCTATCCATCTCCTTTATTTCGGTCTCACTATTCATATAGAAAATGTTTTTGCTGCTGTACAATATTTGCAAACAAAAATGTTTTATTATTGTATTATATTTAATGTAATATGTCTATATGAGTTTGCAATATAAAATGATTATTGCAATAATTTTGTAACGCATATTTGTAGAATGATTTTTGTGAGTAATCTGCGGGGTCAGTCTGACTTTTCCAGTTGAAAAACAACAATAAATAAACAAAATTCCCCAGTAGCAGGTTTTCTTGACTTCTTTAGTACTTGCTGCAGGTCCCCATGAAATAAGTGTCTAAAAGCAATCATCCAGGCAGTCAGTTGAAGGTGATTGAGATTTGGGTGTATAAAACTCCCTGTCTTGTGTGAGTAGATCCAGTCTGTGAGGGAAGCTTGTAGTAACTGCCCTTGGTCAGTTCCATAACAAGAGAGAAGCAATATTGCCTGGCTCAAAAGGAAGTCACCACAATGACTTTTGGGGAGTCCTTCTAAATCTTTAGAATTACCCTGGATATCTCTGAAAAGCATAGAAAAGCATAAAGGGAACATTCCCATCCAAAAGAATGAAAATGCATCTGTTTTCCGGGCTTACTTGGAAGGAGTCCTGGTGAAGAATTTGTTTGGTTGTCTGTTTTGAAAGGAGGCTTAACAGATCTATTTGAGGTTTTACCCACAACCGGGTAAATTCCTGGAAGATCCCTTCTTCAGTTTTCATTCATGAGGGTCTGTCCTGGTCCTGCTCAGCTTGTTTGAAAATATGTTTTGCTCTGATGGAATGAAAGAAGTTTGAAGGGTTAAGAAATGCTTCAGGGCTACATTCTAAGCTATGATATACAGCCTGCATAGGGGATATAACCTTGTAACTCCCTGCTTATGTATTACATGACCATGGTATTATATGTAATGACTTGAACAGGTCCTGGTGACCATACGAGATGAAGAGATTTCAAGTCATGGATCACTACCATCTTCTTTATAGTGATCTGCTTTGGTCTGTCTGAATGATTAAACATTCCCAAGCAAAATCTGAAACATCTGTGGTGAGAGATTGGTTTGGGGTCTGAGGAGAGACAGGAAGACCTGGGTACAGCTGAATTTGTTATCTCTACCAAAGTAGTTCTGTTTTTAGGAAGCCAAATCTGGAATTTGATGCTGCAGAAGACATAATTGCTGAATTTGTATGTTTTTATTTAGAAACCACTGCATCTTTCTCTTGTGTAACCTTGCTACGGGAATCTTGAGAATTACAGAAGCCATGGACCATAGGATCCTGACAAACTATTTTGCATAAGTCTAAAACCGATTGGAGAAACTCAGGAAAGATTCCAGATAAAAATCCACCATCTCTTGTGTCAGAAAGGCCTTGTTAAAGAGAGGTATCTAGAAGGCAGCCAAGAAACACAATCCTGTATGATGAAGTCAAGGAGGATTTTGTAGCATTTATCTGGAAACCTAAATTGGTCAGAAGAGACATTAATGTCTCTTGATATCTGGATAAAGACTTCACAAAGATAAGTAAGTCATCTAAATAAGGAAATATGTGAATTTCATTTAATCTGTAAATGACCTATGACTGGGGCTAGACATTTCATATACACCCTTGGAAACTGTAGATAATCCAAAGCAAATTGCAGAGAACCAATAATATGATCCAGAAACAGTGAAACTTAGAAATATTTTAAAGCCTGTAGCTATGGGAATGTGATAAGCATCTTTTAGGTCCAGTTTTACCTTAACTCATGGGAGGAATGAGGGGGTAACAGGTTCTGTAAGATCAACATTTTGAATGTTAGTACTTTCACACACATGTTTAAGAATGAAAGATATTGGTCTCCAAGAGGTTTCATTCTTTGGTACTAGAAACATTCTGGAATAGAAGCCCTTGCTCATTTGATGTGTAGGCACTGGTTCTATAACTCCTTGAGTTTATAAAGACTGAAGAACCTGAGGAAAAATATTATGTTTGGTTATTAGGGTGGGGAGGAATTCGCTTGAAAGGTGTTTTTTGCATCAAGGGTCATCTAAATCATCCTGCACTGCTTTTTTAACACCAAGAGTCTGAGACAATGACTTGCCAAAGCAGAGTGTTGAGGACCAAATTTTGGAACAGGTTTGTGGAGACACTGACCAGAGGGAAGGGAGTGGAGGAGAGAAGGTTGGCATAGTCATTCTGTACGGTTATTCTATCCCTTTCTTCTAAAAGGAATCCTGTTTGCTGTTATTTCCTTCCAGCCATCTCTTTTTAGCTACTTGTTTGCCAGAATATGACTGTTTTTGCTTATTTGGGTTTTTAGTAAAAGAGGGAGGCCTAAAATATATTTACTGGGGGACATGAACAATCTTAGATACTCCCTGAATCAATTTTCCTCTTTCATCAAATTGTTTAAAAATCTGGATAGCCATATAACAATGCATAAACTCCCACACATACACCTGACAATTAAAAATTCAATTCTGAAAGCTAAAGTGGAAGAAAACATTCACTTACCTAGGAGATCTAACACCTTGCTTTCCTTTTTACCAAAAGGGTTAGTGTTCTATTTCAGACTATTGTCACCAAGTGAAGAAGTGGATATGGCTGCTGGTCTGATCTAAGGTGAGAGAGAAGTAATCTGTTAGTCTGAGACACTTTATGCACTTTATCTGCTTTTTAGGGATTGATGGCCGAGTATTAGGATGATTACAGGCAACATATCATCCAGTGCTGCCAGTTTAGGAGGGATGTGTGATGAATAAGGAATATTCATTTGTAATATATCATAAAATGTACTCAGTTCAGGAGGAACATCTACTTGTTCCCATAAAAATATCTCATTTATCCTGGCTATAGTCTGATTAAAAGAAACTTTCTCTACATGAGTATAAAAGTTAATATTGTCCTCACATTCAGACAGTTGGGCTTGTGAATCTGAAGATGCCCTATCTCTGTCATTATCAAAATCATTAGACCCTTTTTCCTCAGGAATTTCTCTACAGGGCATGCCCCCCCCCCCCAATAACAGATTCTGAACACCAGGATTCATAGCTTGTAATGCATGCCTTGCTAAGGTAATAAAAATAATCTTTCTTAATGGTAATTACTTCTTGAAATAAACCATGTTTAATCTTTTTATTTTCTTCCTAGGAGTCCCTGTGTAAGAAGTCTGACTCAAAGGAGGGACATCTGACAGGTCTAAATGTCTCTTGCCTCATTTCACCTTGTGAAGAGTCTCCTGGAGTGTCCCCAGCTCTAGAGAGGATGGCTCTCCCATGCCTGAATCCGATACTGGAACACAAACAAGGAGGATGTGGCTCACCTTCAGTTTGTGGTCACCAAAAGGACTATACTAGAGGACAATGGTGAGGTGAGTGAGTGGCCTTAGGAACAACTAATGGCCACTACAGGTTCACTCACTATCGGCTAAGGATACACTGAGGCTGCAGTACCACAAGGGCTCCTTAGTAAGTGCTTTATTCTTTCTAGGAACAGCAGAAGTGGAATCAGCAGGAACAAAGTTATTATCCATGGTGTAGCCAAGGAGGAGATGCCAAAAGCTGTAAGTGTTGCTGGACAGAGTCATCGGAAGTTAAGCTGTCACCTAATGTAGACAAGCAGCACACTTACACTAACATTTCTTATCCCAGCCCCTTCACAAAGTGAAAACATAAGCAGCACTCAAAATTCCCTGTCTGTACTCTTCTTAACAAATTAAATATATTGACAAAAAATAAAAATGTCAGGTTGGTTGTCACGAAGTGAACATAAGCACTACACTGAAAAACTCATTCTTGCCCATCCCAAAGTAACACTTTTAGTCAAAAAATAAAAACAAAAAAATAAAAGTTTACAAAAGCAGTACATATATTTTCAGAAAAATAGCCCTCAACTGGTCAAATAACACAAGTAGCTTAATAATAGTGGTCCCCGACAGGAAACTTTGAATACTGATAAAAAAAATACCATTTTTTAAAGGGGAAATGCCGCTTTCAGGGAGAAAATAAAATCAAACATTTTCTTAAAAGGACAACCGTTTCTGTGTGGAGGGTTCCCCATCAGGGACTTATCCACCAGAAATGAAGCTCTTAGCCAACTGGTGCTCCTGTGAAGCCCTAGAGAGAGATACTTTGCCACAAGTTGGCAAGAACGTATAGAAGAAATCTTCACTCTCTGTTGATTTCCCTCCTTGGGGATAGCCAAGTAGCAGTCAGAGTGAAGATGTATATGTGATGGGGGAGGGGGGGCAGACCTTTGTGAAGCTGGTTAGTTTTTGTTTCCTGGACAGGAAAAAAGCCCATATTGCCTAAATTTTACTGCAGGGGTAGGAATTATGAACATTTAAAAATTTTGTTGCAAAAATCATAAAAGCCCACCCTGTCCAATAATATGCTCAACAGAAAAGTTTTGAAGTAAAACAAAGTTTTACATGAAAAAAAAAAAAAAAAAGACAATTTTACACATAAATTCCCATCAGAGGTCTCACCATTAAAACAGAAGGTCCGAGGTAAAGTTTTCTAATGACAAGCATTTTAACAGGTAGAAATGCCCTAAAATCAAATATCTAACAAAACAAAAACATGTATTTTTTTTTCCTTTTACATAAAGGTGTAAGGTAATCACTAATTGGTGAACTTATCTGCCCAGCTTTGGAGAAACCATATCCGACCATCAATCTGCCAACGTTGGCAAAGGAGCATATTCTTTGGCAGAAAGAAAGCTCTAAATATTTGGCACCTTAGCCACTGGTTCTCTCTGTATCCCTTGTGCATACCAGTAGCTGGGACATGTGGAAGGAGCTCTAAACTTTGAATAGCTGGATGGCTGGGACATATCCTTAGTAGGATGTCCCATATTGCTTAAGGCTACTGCAGTAGTGATCTAATGAACATTCTGCAGTTACCTAGTGATATGCCACCTTATTGTCTTTTTATAAATGTGCGCACACGGTTTCACTTCAGTATCTCGAAATACTGAAATACCGAAGTTCTAATGACCGAGACCATAACGCCGAAGTTTCAGTATTTCAAAATACTGAAGCGACGTTAAAAAAAATAATAATAAAACAAATAAAACTACTGTTTCTGCAGGGGGCAAGCCCCCTGCACCCCCCTCACTTAAATATACCATCCCCGTGATTGCACAATAGTGGGAACATGGCAAATCTCCCATTCTGCGCTTCCGCATATGGCGCGGAACGGGAGATTGCCCTTTCATCCACTGTAACACAATCTCGGAGTTGGTATATTTAAGTAGGGGGGTATGGGATGCAGGGGAGCTTGCCCCCTGCATAAATGTTGTCTGCATTGTTTATTTTTTTTATAGACCACTTCAGTATTTCAGAATACTGAAACTTCAGTATTATCATCTCGGCCATTAGAACTTCGGTGTTTCGAGATACTGAAGTGAAACAGCGAGAGCGTGCGTGCGCACACACACACACACACACACACACACACACATATATATATATATATATATATATATATGTATACATGTTATGCTATAGTACAGAGAAGCATACCCATACGTACTGTCTAGACAGTTTGCCATCTCACTTTA
>NC_056746.1:405142695-405242695 GCF_019279795.1 Protopterus annectens
GGAGATGTCCATTACTTATTTTAAAGCTGTCTAGATATGTTAAACCCATTTAACATAGCGAAACAGTAAAAAGCAACGGAGATCTTGCTTTCTCCGTTGCTTTTTTTTTAAAATCTGTCGCTATGTTAAATGGGTTTAACATAGCGAGACAGTTTAAAATAAGCAACGGAGATGTCCGTTACTTATTTTAAATCTGTCTCGCTATGTTAAACCCATTTAACATAGCGAAAATGTAAAAAGCAACGGAGATCTTGCTTTCTCCGTTGCTTTTTTTTTTAAATCTGTCTCGCTATGTTAATTGGGTTTAACATAGCGAGACAGCTTTAAAATAAGCAACGGAGATGTCCGTTGCTTATTTTAAAGCTGTCTCACTATGTTAAACCCATTTAACATAGCGAAACAGTAAAAAGCAATGAAGGGCTTGCTTTCTCCGTTGCTTTTTTTTTTTTTAAATCTGTCTCGCTATGTTAAATGGGTTTAACATAGTGAGACAGCGTTAAAATAAGCAATGGAGATGTCCGTTGCTTATTTTAAAGCTGTCTAGCTATGTTAAACCCATTTAACATAGCAAAAACTAAAAAGCAAAGGAGATCTTGCTTTCTCCATTGCTTTTTCTTTTTTAAATCTGTCTCGCTATGTTAAATGGGTTTAACATAGCGAGACAGCTTTAAAATAAGCAACGGAGATGTCCGTTGCTTATTTTAAAGCTGTCTCGCTATGTTAAACCCATTTAAATAGCGAAACAGTAAAAAGCAACTGAGATCTTGCTTTCTCCGTTGCTTTTTTTTTTTTTAAATCTGTCTCGCTATGTTAAATGGGTTTAACATAGCGAGACAGCTTTAAAATAAGCAACGGAGATGTCCGTTGCTTATTTTAAAGCTCTCTCGCTATGTTAAACCCATTTAACATAGCAAAACAGTAAAAAGCAACAGAGATCTTGCTTTCTCCGTTGCTTTTTTTTTTTTAAATCTGTCTCGCTATGTTAAATGGGTTTAACATAGCGAGACAGCTTTAAAATAAGCAACGGAGATGTCCGTTGCTTATTTTAAAGCTCTCTCGCTATGTTAAACCCATTTAATATAGCGAAACAGTAAAAAGCAACGGAAATCTTGCTTTCTCCATTGCTTTTTTTTTAAATCTGTCTCAATATATTAAATGGGTTTAACATAACGAGACAACTTTAAAATAAGCAGCGGAGATGTCCGTTGCTTATTTTAAAGCTGTCTAGATATGTTAAACCCATTTAACAAAGCGAAACAGTAAAAAGCAATGGACATCTTGCTTTCTCCGTTGCTTTTTTTTTTTTAAATCTGTCTCGCTATGTTAAATGGGTTTAACATAGCGAGACAGCTTTAAAATAAGCAACGGAGATGTCTGTTGCTTATTTTAAAACTCTCTCGCTATGTTAAACCCATTTAACATAGCGAAACAGTAAAAAGCAATGGAGATCTTGCTTTCCCCATTGCTTTTTTTTTTTTAAATCTGTCTCGCTATCTTAAATGGGTTTAACATAGCGAGACAACTTTAAAATAAGCAATGGAGATGTCCGTTGCTTATTTTAAAGCTGTCTAGATATGTTAAACCCATTTAACATAGCGAAACAGTAAAAAGCAATGGAGATCTTGCTTTCTCCATTGCTTTTTTTTTTAAATCTGTCTCTCTATGTTAAATGGGTTTAACATAGCGAGACAGCTTTAAAATAAGCAACGGAGATGTCCGTTGCTTATTTTAAAGCTGTCTCGCTATGTTAAACCCATTTAACATAGCGAAACAGTAAAAAGCAATGGAGATCTTGCTTTCTCCGTTGCTTTTTTTTTTTAAATCTGTCTCGCTATGTTAAATGGGTTTAACATAGCGAGACAGCTTTAAAATAAGCAACGGAGATGTCCGTTGCTTATTTTAAAGCTGTCTCGCTATGTTAAACCCATTTAACATAGTGAAACAGTAAAAAGCAATGGAGATCTTGCTTTCTCCATTGCTTTTTTAAATCTGTCTCGCTATGTTAAATGGGATAAACATAGGGAGACAAACTTTAAAATAAGCAACGGAGATGTCCGTTGCTTATTTTAAAGCTGTCTCGCTATGTTAAACCCATTTAACATAGTGAAACAGTAAAAAGCAACGGAGATCTTGCTTTCTCCATTGCTTTTTTTAAAGCTCTGTCGCTATGTTAAATGGGTTTAACGTAGCGAGACAGCTTTAAAATAAGCAAGGGAGATCTCCGTTGCTTATTTTAAAGCTGTCTCGCTATGTTAAACCCATTTAACATACCGAGACAGGTTTAAAAAAAAAAGCAAAGGAGAAAGCAAGATCTCCGTTGCTTTTTACACACTGTGTCGTTATGTAATAAAGAAGTTTAACATAGCGAGACAGCTTTAAAAAAAAGCAATGGAGATCTCTGTTGCTTTTTTTAAACCTGTGTCGCTAAGTTAAACTATTTTAACATAGCGGGACAGTGTTTTAAAAGAGACTTATACTCATGGAAAAAGTCCGGGCGACCGGACCTTTTTCCATTAGTATAAGTCGATTTACAACATGCACGCTGGCCAATCAGCGTGCACGTTTTGGAATATTAATGGGAGGTCATGGTATAATATTGATTTTCAACTTTA
Organism: Protopterus annectens; assembly: GCF_019279795.1. Taxonomy (NCBI): domain Eukaryota; kingdom Metazoa; phylum Chordata; order Ceratodontiformes; family Protopteridae; genus Protopterus; species Protopterus annectens. The sequence goes on from NC_056746.1 coordinate 405,145,308, forward strand.
GGAGGGAAATCGGCTATGCTTAGAATGGCCTATTAGGAAAGCTAGCCTAGTAATTAGCTGTGAACTTATGAAACCAGGAATCTAAGAAAAAGGGAAAATGAAATTTGTAGAGTGCTTTCTGTAAGTAAGAGAAGGGGAGGTAGCTGAAACAGATTATTTTACGGTATCAGAAGGATTAGTTATAGGAGAAGGGGGGGTAGCTGAAAGATTATTTTACAGTATCAGAAGGTTTAGTTATAGGAGAAGGGGAGGTAGATGAAACAGATTATTTTACGGTATCAGAAGGTTTATTTATAGGAGAAGGGGAGGTTGCTGAAACACATTATTTTACAGTATCAGAAGGTTTACTTATAGGAGAAGGGGAGGTAAGTGAAACAGATTATTTTACAGTATCAGAAGGTTTAGTTATAGGAGAAGGGAGGATAGCTGAAACAGATTATTTTACAGTATCAGAAGGTTTAGTTATAAGAGAAGGGTAGGTAGGTGAAACAGATTATTTTACAGTATCAGAAGGTTTAGTTATAGGAGAAGGAGAGGTAGGTGAAAGAGATTATTGAACAGTATCAGAAGGTTTAGTTATAGGAGAAGGGGAGGTAGCTGAAACAGATTATTTTATAGTATCAGAAGGTTTAGTTATAGGAGAAGGGGGTAGCTGAAACAGATTATTTTACAGTATCAGAAGGTTTAGTTATAGGAGAAGGGGAGGTAGCTGAAACAGATTATTTTACAGTATCAGAAGGTTTAGTTATAGGAGAAGGGGAGGTAGGTGAAACAGATTATTTTATAGTATGAGAAGGTTTAGTTATAGGAGAAGGAGAGGTAGGTGAAAGAGATTATTGAACAGTATCAGAAGGTTTAGTTATAGGAGAAGGGGAGGTAGCTGAAACAGATTATTTTACAGTATCAGAAGGTTTAGTTATAGGAGAAGGGGAGGTAGGTGAAACAGATTATTTTATAGTATGAGAAGGTTTAGTTATAGGAGAAGGGGAGGTAGGTGAAACAGATTATTTTATAGTATGAGAAGGTTTAGTTATAGGAGAAGGGGGGTAGGTGAAACAGATTATTTTACAGTATCAGAAGGTTTATTTATAGGAGAAGGGGAGGTAGCTGAAACAGATTATTTTACAGCATCAGAAGGTTTACTTTTAGAAGGGGATGTAGCTGGAACAGATTATTTTACAGTATCAGAAGGTTTAGTTATAGGAGAAGGGGAGGTAGCTGAAACAGATTATTTTAAAGTATCAGAAGGTTTAGTTATAGGAGAAGGGGAGGTACCTGAAACAGATTATTTTACAGTATAAGAAGGTTTAGATATAGGAGAAGGGGAGGTACCTGAAACAGATTATTTTGCAGTATGAGAAGGTTTAGTTATGGGAGAAGGAGAGGTAGGTAAAAGAGATTACTGAACAGTATCAGAAGGTTTAGTTATAGGAGAAGTGGAGGTAGCTGAAACAGATTATTTTACAGTATCAGAAGGTTTAGTTATAGGAGAAGGGGACGTAGGTGAAACAGATTATTTTACAGTATCAGAAGGTTTAGTTATAGAAGAAGGGAAGGTAGCTGAAACAGATTATTTTACAGTATCAGAAGGTTTAGTTATAGGAGAAGGGGAGGTAGGTGAAACAGATTATTTTATAGTATGAGAAGGTTTAGTTATAGGAGAAGGGGATGTAGCTGAAACAGATTATTTTACAGTATCAGAAGGTTTAGTTATAGGAGAAGGGGAGGTAGCTGAAATATTATTTTACAGTATCATAAGTTTTAGTTATAGGAGAAGGGGAGGTAGCTGAAACAGATTATTTTACAGTATCAGAAGGTTTACTTATAGGAGATGTAGGTGGAACAGATTATTTTACAGTATCAGAAGGTTTAGTTGTAGGAGAAGGAGAAGTAGGTGAAAGAGATTACTGAACAGTATCAGATGGTTTAGTTATAGGAGAAGAGGAGGTAGCTGAAACAGATTATTTTACGGTATCAGAAGGTTTAGTTATAGGAGAAGGGCAGGTAGCTGAAACAGATTATTTTACAGTATCAGAAGGTTTAGTTATAGGAGAAGGGGAGGTAGGAGAAACAGATTATTTTACAGTATCAGAAGGTTTAGTTATAGGAGAAGGGGAGGTAGGTGAAACAGATTATTTTACAGTATCAGAAGGTTTAGTTATAGGAGAAGGTGGGTAGCTGAAACAGATTATTTTACAGTATCAGAAGGTTTAGTTATAGGAGAAGGGGAGGTAGCTGAAACAGATTATTTTACAGTATCAGAAGGTTTAGTTATAGGAGAAGGGGAGGTAGCTGAAACAGATTATTTTACAGTATCAGAAGGTTTAGTTATAGGAGAAGGGGAGGTAGGTGAAACAGATTATTTTACAGTATCAGAAGGTTTAGTTATAGGAGAAGGGGAGGTAGCTGAAACAGATTATTTTACAGTATCAGAAGGTTTAGTTATAGGAGAAGGGGGGTAGCTGAAACAGATTATTTTACAGTATCAGAAGGTTTAGTTATAGGAGAAGGGAGGTAGCTGAAACAGATTATTTTACAGTATCAGAAGGTTTAGTTATAGGAGAAGGGGAGGTAGCTGAAACACATTATTTTACAGTATCAGAAGGTTTATGTATAGGAGAAGGGAATTAGGTGAAACAGATTATTTTACAGTATCAGAAGGTTTAGTTATAGGAGAACGGGAGGTAGGTGAAACAGATTATTTTACAGTATCAGAAGGTTTAGTTATAGGAGAAGGGGAGGTAGGTGAAACAGATTATTTTACAGTATCAGAAGGTTTAGTTATAGGAGAAGGGAGGTAGGTGAAACAGATTATTTTACAGTATCAGAAGGTTTAGTTATAGGAGAAGGGGAGGTAGCTGAAACAGATTATTTTACAGTATCAGAAGGTTTAGTTATAGGAGAAGGGGAGGTAGCTGAAACAGATTATTTTACAGTATCAGAAGGTTTAGTTATAGGAGAAGGGGAGTAGCTGAAACAGATTATTTTACAGTATCAGAAGGTTTAGTTATAGGAGAAGGGGAGGTAGGTGAAACAGATTATTTTACAGTATCAGAAGGTTTAGTTATAGGAGAAGGGGGGTAGGTGAAACAGATTATTTTACAGTATCAGAAGGTTTAGTTATAGGAGAAGGGTAGGTAGGTGAAACAGATTATTTTACAGTATCAGAAGGTTTAGTTATAGGAGAAGGGGGGTAGGTGAAACAGATTATTTTACAGTATCAGAAGGTTTAGTTATAGGAGAAGGGGAGGTAGCTGAAACAGATTATTTTACAGTATCAGAAGGTTTAGTTATAGGAGAAGGGGGTAGCTGAAACAGATTATTTTACAGTATCAGAAGGTTTAGTTATAGGAGAAGGGGAGGTAGCTGAAACAGATTATTTTACAGTATCAGAAGGTTTAGTTATAGGAGAAGGGAGGTAGCTGAAACAGATTATTTTACAGTATCAGAAGGTTTAGTTATAGGAGAAGGGGAGGTAGCTGAAACAGATTATTTTACAGTATCAGAAGGTTTAGTTATAGGAGAAGGGAGGCAGGTGAAACAGATTATTTTATAGTATGAGAAGGTTTAGTTATAGGAGAAGGGGGGTAGGTGAAACAGATTATTTTACAGTATCAGAAGGTTTAGTTATAGGAGAAGGGGAGGTAGGTGAAACAGATTATTTTACAGTATCAGAAGGTTTAGTTATAGGAGAAGGGGGTAGGTGAAACAAATTATTTTACAGTATCAGAAGGTTTAGTTATAGGAGAAAGGAGGTAGGTCAAACAGATTATTTTACAGTATCAGAAGGTTTAGTTATAGGAGAAGGGGGGTAGCTGAAACAGATTATTTTACAGTATCAGAAGGTTTAGTTATAGGAGAAGGGGAGGTAGCTGAAACAGATTATTTTACAGTATCAGAAGGTTTAGTTATAGGAGAAGGGAGGAAGGTGAAACAGATTATTTTACAGTATCAGAAGGTTTAGTTATAGGAGAAGGGGAGGTAGCTGAAACAGATTATTTTACAGTATCAGAAGGTTTAGTTATAGGAGAAGGGGAGGTAGCTGAAACAGATTATTTTACAGTATCAGAAGGTTTACTTATAGAAGGGGATGTAGCTGGAACAGATTATTTTACAGTATCAGAAGGTTTAGTTGTAGGAGAAGGAGAAGTAGGTGAAAGAGATTACTGAACAGTATCAGATGGTTTAGTTATAGGAGAAGAGGAGGTAGCTGAAACAGATTATTTTACGGTATCAGAAGGTTTAGTTATAGGAGAAGGGTAGGTAGGTGAAAGAGATTATTTTACAGTATCAGAAGGTTTAGTTATAGGTGAAGGAGAGGTAGCTGAAACAGATTATTTTACAGTATCAGAAGGTTTAGTTATTGGAGAAGGGGAGGTAGGTGAAACAGATTATTTTACAGTATCAGAAGGTTTAGTTATAGGAGAAGGGGAGGTAGGTGAAACAGATTATTTTACAGTATCAAAAGGTTTAGTTATAGGAGAAGGTGGGTTGCTGAAACAGATTATTTTACAGTATCAGCAGGTTTAGTTATAGCCTGGAGAAGGTGAGGTATGTGAAACAGATTATTGTACAGTATCAGACGGTTTAGTTATAGGAGAAGGGGATGTAGCTGAAACAGATTATTTTACAGTATCAGAAGGTTTAGTTATAGGAGAAGGGGAGGTACCTGAAACAGATTATTTTACAGTATCAGAAGGTTTAGTTATAGGAGAAGGGGAGGTAGCTGAAACAGATTATTTTACAGTATCAGAAGGTTTAGTTATAGGAGAAGGGGAGGTAGGTGAAACAGATTATTTTACAGTATCAGAATGTTTAGTTATAGGAGAAGGGGAGGTAGGTGAAAGAGATTATTGAACAGTATCAGAAGAGGTAGGTGAAAGAGATTATTGAACAGTATCAGAAGGTTTAGTTATAGGAGAAGGGGAGGTAGCTGAAACAGATTATTTTACAGTATCAGAAGGTTTAGTTATAGGAGAAGGGGTAGCTGAAACAGATTATTTTACAGTATCAGAAGGTTTAGTTATAGGAGAAGGAGAGGTAGGTGAAAGAGATTATTGAACAGTATCAGAAGGTTTAGTTATAGGAGAAGGGGAGGTAGCTGAAACAGATTATTTTACAGTATCAGAAGGTTTAGTTATAGGAGAAGGGGGTAGCTGAAACAGATTATTTTACAGTATCAGAAGGTTTAGTTATAGGAGAAGGGGAGGTAGGTGAAACAGATTATTTTACAGTATCAGAAGGTTTAGTTATAGGAGAAGGAGTAGTAGGTGAAAGAGATTATTGAACAGTATCAGAAGGTTTAGTTATAGGAGAAGGGAGGTAGCTGAAACAGATTATTTTACGGTATCAGAAGGTTTAGTTATAGGAGAAGGGGGGGTAGCTGAAACAGATTATTTTACAGGATCAGAAGGTTTAGTTATAGGAGAAGGACAGGTAGGTGAAAGAGATTATTGAACAGTATCAGAGGGTTTAGTAATAGGAGAAGGGGAGGTAGCTGAAACAGATTATTTTACGGTATCTGAAGGTTTAGTTATAGGAGAATGGGGGGTAGCTGAAACAGATCATTTTGCAGTATTAGAAGGTTTATTTATAGGAGAAGGGGAGGTAGGTGAAACAGATCATTTTACAGTATCAGAAGGTTTAGTTATAGGAGAAGGGGAGGTAGCTGAAACAGATTATTTTACAGTATCAGAAGGTTTAGTTATAGGAGAAGGGGAGGTAGGTGAAACAGATTATTTTATAGTATGAGAAGGTTTAGTTATAGGAGAAGGGGGGTAGGTGAAACAGATTATATTATAGTATGAGAAGGTTTAGTTATAGGAGAAGGGGGGGTAGGTGAAACAGGTTATCTTACAGTATCAGAAGGTTTACTAGTTATAGGAGAAGGGGGGGTAGGTGAAACAGGTTATCTTACAGTATCAGAAGGTTTACTTATAGAAGGGGAGGTACCTGAAACAGATTATTTTACAGTATCAGAAGGTTTAGTTATAGGAGAAGGGGAGGTAGCTGAAACAGATTATTTTACAGTATCAGAAGGTTTAGTTATAGGAGAAGGGGGGTAGGTGAAACAGATTATTTTACAGTATCAGAAGGTTTAGTTATAGGAGAAGGGGAGGTAGGTGAAACAGATTATTTTATAGTATGAGAATGTTTAGTTATAGGAGAAGGGGAGGTAGGTGAAACAGATTATTTTATGGTATGCGAAGGTTTAGTTATAGGAGATGGGGCGGTAGGTGAAACAGATTATGTTACAGTATCAGAAGGTTTAGTTATAGGAGAAGGGGAGGTAGCTGAAACAGATTATTTTACAGTATCAGAATGTTTAGTTATTGGAGAAAGGGAGCTATCTGAAACAGATTATTTTACAGTATCAGAAGGTTTAGTTATAGGAGAAGGGGAGGTACCTGAAACCGATTAATTTACAGTATCAGAAGGTTTAGTTATAGGAGAAGGGGAGGTAGCTGAAACAGATTATTTTACAGTATCAGAAGGTTTAGTTATAGGAGAAGGGGAGGTAGCTGAAACAGATTATTTTACAGTATCAGAAGGTTTAGTTATAGGAGAAGGGTAGATAGGTGAAACAGATTATTTTACAGTATCAGAAGGTTTAGTTATAGGAGAAGGAGAGGTAGGTGAAAGAGTTTAGGGTCATAGGTTCATACTAGGCTATCTGGTCTGGGGCAATTATAAGCCTAGCTCGATTCTGTATGGCTTACGCCACCCCTTGATTTGAGTATAATGTGCCATTTTTAAGGTTTTGTTTACTGTGCCTCTGTCCAATAGTGACACGGGAGTAATCCCTGGGAGAAACCTACAATCCCCCATCCACTTATCGAGATTCTTCTTGAAGAGATTCGGTGAGGTGCTCTGCCTCACATGAACTGGAATTCTATTCCAGAGCGAAGGGAGCCTCTGGGTTATGAACCTGTCCCTCCAGCAAGTTCTATTTATTTCTGTGCTGAGGTTCAAGTCCCTCGAGCGTGTGGCTCTAAGGGATTCAGATTTACTGAGGTGGAGCATGTCCATTAATTCTGGATTTGACATAGCTTTGTATGTCAGGCATAGATCGCCTCGAAGTAGGAGGTATGCAACTGAGTAGAGCTGGAGTTTTTTTAACCGAGCAGCATATGGCATCTGTTTGAGACCCTTGATCCTCTTGGTGAGATAATTTTGGGGTCTTTCTAATTGCTGCAGGTGTCGGGTAAGGTACATCCGAAAAGGGGCATTGTATTCTATGATGGGCCTGATGAGGGATGAATGAAGGGTCACGATTACCTCTCTTGATCTAGATGTGAAACCCTTCGTGATGAGGTGGGCTATGTAGAAGGTCTTTCTAACCACTTTGGCAATGTGGTTTTCAAAGAAGAGATTGCTATCAACTTGGGTCTCCAGGTCCCTAATAACTTTCTCTGGACTTAATGGGTTTCCGCCTATGTGGTAATTTGTGGGCACATTGTTTTTGCCAAAGGGTATGACTATACATTTTTTGGCATTTAGCTTTAAACCATGGCACTGGCACAAGTTATCTGTCTCTGTGAGACCTTTTTGAAGGATGTTTGTGTCAGCTGTTGAGTTGATTATGGTGCCCAGTTTGCAGTCGTCTGCGAACTTGGTGAGCCATAGTCTTCCCTCGTTTGCCTGTACCTCGGAAAAGTATATACCGAACAAGAGTGGTCCCAGGACAGATCCTTGTGGGACGCCACTTGTGACCAGTTTCGAGTCAGACATGGCTCCAGCAATGCTCACTCTGTGGGTTCTGTCTTTGAGCCAGTTTGCGACCCATCTTGTGACATAGGGGTTTATATTTAAGCTAGATAGCTTATCTATGATGCCCGAGTGGGGTATTGTGTCAAATGCCTTTGCAGGGTCCAGATAGGCTGTGTGGACTACCTTCCCTTCATCTATGGCTTTGGTGACTGTTTCGAAGTGATTGAACAGTATCAGAAGGTTTAGTTATAGGAGAAGGGGAGGTAGCTGAAACAGATTATTTTACGGTATCAGAAGGTTTAGTTATAGGAGAAGGGTAGGTAGGTGAAACAGATTATTTTACAGTATCAGAAGGTTTAGTTATAGGAGAAGAAGAGGTAGGTGAAACAGATTATTTTACAGTATCAGAAGGTTTACGTATAGGAGAAGGGGAGGTAGGTGAAAGAGATTATTGAACAGTATCAGAAGGTTTAGTTATAGGAGAAGGGGAGGTAGCTGAAACAGATTATTTTACAGTATCAGAAGGTTTAGTTATAGGAGAAAGGGGGGTAGGTGAAACAGATTATTTTACAGTATCAGAAGGTTTAGTTATAGGAGAAGGGGAGGTACCTGAAACAGATTATTTTACAGTATCAGAATGTTTATTTATAGTAGAAGTGGAGGTAGCTGAAACAGATTATTTTACAGTATCAGAAGGTTTAGTTATAGGAGAAGGGGAGGTAGCTGAAACAGATTATTTTACAGTATCAGAAGGTTTAGTTATAGGAGAAGGGGAGGTAGGTGAAACGGATTATTTTACAGTATCAGAAGGTTTAGTTATAGGCGAAGGAGAGGCAGATGAAACAGATTATTTTACAGTATCAGAAGGTTTAGTTATAGGAGAAGGGGAGGTAGCTGAAACAGATTATTTTACAGTATCAGAAGGTTTAGTTATAGGAGAAGGTGAGGTAGCTGGAACAGATTCTTTTACAGTATAGGTTCATAGTTTCATAGGTAGGTACAAGGCTATTGGCCCTAGGGCCTATATAAGCCTAGCCAAAAAGGTACCCTGGCTTTCGCCACCCAAGAAAATTATTTTGCTGTGCTCCTGTCATGCAGAGCCACAGATGTGATCCCCAGGGTGAATTTCCTATTTCCCATCCAATCATCAAGATTTTTCTTGAAGAGTGCCAACGAGGAGCTTTGTTTGATATAGATAGGTAGTTTGTTCCAGAGTTTGGGAAGTCTCTGGGACAGGAATCTATCCATCCAGCATGTACTGTTTATTGTAGTGACATGGTTTAGGTCACTAGAGCGTGTAGCTCTGAGGGATTGGGATTTCTTTAAGTGGAGCATGTCCAACAGCTCTGGGTTTGACATAGCTATTTATGTTAGGCAGAGATCACCTCTGAGTAGGCGATATGCGATGGAGTAAAGCTGAAGTTTTTTGAGACGGTCTGCATAGGGCATCTGTTTGAGGCCGGTAATCCTCTTTGTGAGGTATTTCTGCAGCTTTTCTAGTTGTTGTAGATGTCTTGTGAGGCACATAGCAAAAGGGGAGTTGTACTCTATAATGGGTCTAATGAGTGATGAGGTGGGGTGAAACAATGACCTCTTTTTTCCTGGATGAGACCTTTTGTGATGAGGTGTGCCACGTAGAAGGACTTCCTGACTACTGTGGCGATGTGATTATCAAAGTAGAGACTACTGTCCACCTGTGTCCCAAGGTCTCTTATCACACTTTCAGTGTTAAGTAGACTACCACCTATGTGGTAGCTCATGGGTACAGAGTTTTTACCAAAGGGAATGACAATGCACTTTTTGGCATTGAGCTTGAGGCCATGGCTTTGACACCAGGCATCTCTCTCAGTGAGGCCTTTTTGTAGGATGTCTACATAGTTAGGAGTTTTGATTATGGCTCCTAGTTTGCAGTCATCTGTGAACTTCATTAGCCAAAGACCTTCTGTGTTAGCCTGTACTTCAGAAAAGTAGATACCAAACAGGAGAGGACCCAGGACTGAACCCTGTGGTACTCCACTTGTCACTTGTCTGAAGTCGGATTAGGAGTCTGCTGCTTTCACAGTGTGTGTTCTGTCAGGGAGCCAGTTGGCAACCCATCTTGTGACATAGGGATTTATACCTAGTTTAATGAGTTTATCTATAATTCCAGAGTGTGGGATGGTGTCAAAAGCCTTGGTGAGATCTAGATAGGCTGTGTGAACCACCTTACCCTTGTCTACAATTTTTAGTGACTGCTTCAAAGAAGTCTGTCAAGTTTAGGAGACATGATCTGCCATTTACAAACCCGATCTGGGTGGGGTCCAGAGTTTAGAGATTACCAATGTCTTTGTGTATAAGATCCATGATGATAAGTTCCATGGCCTTGCAGACCAGGCTCGTTATGCTAATGGGTCGGTAGTTCCTGGGGTCCGTGGTGGCTCCCCCTTTGTGGAGTGGGATAGCTGTTGCTGTGCGCAATTCAGTGGGTACAAAGCCTGAGGTAAGACTATGATTGAACATGGTATTTAGGTGGGGTGCCAATTCATTCTGCAGTTCATGTAGAATGCAGCTTGGGATGTTGTCAGGTCCCATGGATGCTGTGTCCTTGGCTTTGGAGAGTGTGTTTTTTACCTGTACAGCCATGATTACAGGAACTTTGCATTCTTCCGGTATAGAGATAAAGTTAGCAGTGAACCTATCTGCCAGGATGTTGGCAATATCAGTTGGTTCTGTATATTTAGTGTCATTGTGCTGTAACTCAGAGCATATCTGAGTGTTGCCATTGAGATTCTTGACATAAGTATAGAATAAATAAGTATAGAATACTTTGTGGTTGTCTTTAGAGTCAGTGGCAATTCTGTTTTCGGAACTAGCATAGGAGGATTTTATGAGGGATCTCAGCTTCTTACTGAGGCTGACCAGGGAGTTCCTTCAATCATGGGATTTTACTTTTTTTTGTAACAGTTTCTTTCTTCTGGGTAGAGTTTGTTTATGGGAGGGGACCACCAGACTGGCTTCCTTTTTTTGGAGGATAGCATCTTGGTTCTGTTAGGGATAGCACGATCCATGCACTCATGTAAGTGCTTATAAATTGCATTTGTGTAGGATTCAGCAGTCATACCTCTATTGTCCGTCTGCATGGGTGTCATGAAGTTTGCCACTTCTGTCTTAAGAAGTGTGAAGTTGGCTTTGGAGAAATTTTTTACGGTGGTTTCCCTAATGGGGGTTGGGGGTGGGATGTGGATTTCTAGGATGATTAGCTTGTGGTCGGATCTAACCAAAGAGGAATTGACCTCTGGTGTGGAACACGGGTCAGCCATGTTGGTAATGACCAGATCTAGGATATTGCTGCCTCTGGTGGGGGTGTGGATAGGTTGATCCAAGGCACTGGAATTTTTTAATTCCAGAAAATGTTAAGCAAAAGAGTTGGTACATGAGTAGTTTTCCCAGTTAATGGTGGGGTAGTTGAAATTGCCCATTATAACGGTGTTAGGTTGTACCCTAATATTTTCCAGTGTATCAAGAAATGAGGAGTGGGAATCCTGGGTCATGGTGGGGGATCTGTAGCAAATTACAATTTAGATTGCGGTCTTGCCCAGAGTTAGTTGCAGTTGGATAACCTCGGATGCATTATGCTGAGCAACTAGCCTGGAGGTGTGGATATCCTTAATGAATATGGGCATGCCTCTGCCTTTAGTGTTTCGGTCCAGGATAGGTGGCCAAAAGCTGTGGTATGAATTATAGCCTAGTAATGCAGGGGTGCTCTCTGGAGCCTTGAACCAGGTCTCTGTCGCTGCACAGATGTCGATGTTCTCCATTTTAAGGAGTGCCTTGAGTGAATGCATTTTGAGGTTTAGACTTCATGTATTGGTAGCGTATCTAAATATGATTGTAGATTATTTTTTATAACACCTGTTGCTCCTACTACTATTGGAACTGTCTGGGTATCTTTTTTCCACATTGCTCTCATTTCTGCCTGCAGAGCCTGATATTTTATGACTTTGTGTCTCTCTCTATGCATGACACTGTAGTCACTGGGTGTGGTGATTTCAATGATCAATGCTACTTTTGTCTTCTTTTCATGGACCACTATATCCGCTTTTCTAGCATCTATTTTTTGAACTGTTGGTAATGGGTGATCCCATGTTATGTAAACTTCATCATTTTCTATGATGCTTTGTGGCTCATGTTTCCAGTGTTTATTAGCCACTTCAATACCATGTTTGCACAATCCCCACTGCAACAGTCTTGCCACATTATTATGCCTTTCAGTATGTAGTCCTTCTGCCATTAGTATGTCACAACCAGCAACAAGGTGTCAGACTGTTTCCAATTTAGTTTTACAAAACCTACATTTGTCTGTTTTTCCCACATGTTCAATGGACTTTGTAAACCAGCATGTACATAGCCCACTATCTTTGGCTGTCAGTATTAACCATTCATCTCTTGGTTTGAATTCACCTCTCCTTAACCGATCCTGATCAACATGAGGTTCTTTCGGAAGTTTTCTATACTTGCAAGTATATTTATGCATTTTCCACATTTCTTGCCTTCTCATCTGGTCCTTCACCTTATATTCTTTCTTTTGTTTTTTTTGGCACATTCAGTTACTGCCTGATTTTTATCTACTTCTGGTTTGATTTCTGTTCCTGCTTGACACTGATATGCTTCTGGTAGAGTAAGCAGAGAAGTCATCTTAAATTTTATTCTCCTCATGTTTCAAAACTTTAACTATGTTTGGGTCTTGTGAGGTTAGTAGATATGTGTGGAGTCCAACAATTGTAGATCTATACATGTAATCAGTTTCAAGGAGGCCCATCCCTCCTTCGGAACAGGGAATATATAATCTTGGTATGCAGTGCTTTTTATAAATCATTTGATGAGCATGAAGCATCCTTCTTATTTTCCTATCTAATCTATCCAACACGTTTTAGGGCCAGTCAATCACTCCAAAACCTAAGTTAGGACAGGAAGAGCAAATTGGTTAATAGCTTGGATTTTGTTCCTAGATGTCAACTCTGTTTTCAGTATTAATTTAAGTCTTCTAAAGTATTCCTTACTAAGTTTTATTCACATTTGTTCATGTTTTATTGCCGATCCTTCATCAATTCCCAAATATTTATGCACTCCCTCTTGCTCAACTTCTTTTATATCACATATTGTCCCAAACTGATGTTTTCCTGGTGCTGCAGTTTTCCTGCTTTAAAGGTTGCTTTTGCACATTTATCAAGACCAAATGACATTCTTGTATCACCTGAAAACGTTTTGACAACTTGCAGCCGTACTTTCAGTTCCTCATCTAATGAGCTATACAGTTTTAAAACATCCACAAAGAGAATATGAGAAGTCTTTACACTTTGTTGTTTTCTAGGACCAAATTACAGCCATAGTATAATCTGTTAAGTAGACAGCATAATGGGTTAAGGGCAAGGCAGAACAGCAACAATGACAGAGAGTCACCCTGGAACATCCCCTTTTGAAATTTTATCCCTGTGCTAATAATTTGTTCTTTATCATGGCTTAGTTGCAAAGTGGTCTGCCACTGTTTCATGGTCACTTTAATGCAGTCGATCAGTGTAGGGTGTATCTTATACATTTTTAAGCACTCTTTTATCCATGAATGTGGGATACTATCAAATGCTTTTTTGTAGTCAATCCATGCCATACTTAGATTCTTCCTCTTTTTACAGTTCTCCACTATGACTTTATTTAACAACAAATGATCCTTTGTTTCATATGACTTTCTTTTACTGCATTTTGTTCTACTGCCATGATAACTGCTTTCTACATGACTATAAACTTTGTTGGCATCAATTCCTGTGTATAGTTTATATGTCGGAAGGCAAGTTATTGGTCTATAACTTTTAGGGTAGCTTACAGATTCACTCTTAAGTAGGAACATTGTTTTCCTTGTTGTTAGCCAGGTTGGTGTCTGTTCGGGGTGCACATATAAATAGTTCTTACTCATGGCTAAATCTTCGTGCAAAGATGTTAATACTTTTAACCAAAAGTTAGGTGCTGCATGTGGGCCTCTGGTTTTCCAGTTAGAGGCTTTTATTAACTTTGTTTCAATATCTCTGGCTGTTGCTTCATCTCATTTCATATCCTGTACCTCAAATGTCTTATTCTTTCTTTTACTTCTTCTATCCATTTAGCATCTTTGTTATGTTCCACAGGATCTTCATAGATGCTTCAGCAAAATGTAGCTATTTCTTCTTTTTTGACGGGCTTTCAATTCCTGTTTCCCACTTCTCTATAAAACGTTTTTGGTTATCAATAAATTGCTTGTTATACTTTTCCTTTATATTTATCTGTGTATCCTCTAAGTTTTTCTGCCTGTGCTGAGATTTTTAGTTTATCATTTTCGATAGTGCATGACAGATCCTGATCTGTTCTAATACTGTGCATTGCTTTTATCATGTCTATCTTTGTTAGTATTTTTGTTGATCTGTTCCCTCTTCTATATTATTCTAACAGTGACACTTCTTGTCTTAACTGGTTTATACTTTTCTCTTTTCGACGCTTCCATGATGGTATTTGATTTCTCCCCTTCATCTCCCTCACTACCCTGTGTTCTTGTGGTAGAACTTTATCAGTTATTAATTTAGCTGCACAGTAATAAATCCTGTTTACTTCTGTTATATCGCTGGATCTCTATGGACAGTCCTAATTACTGTGTTCATTTGTTTTGACCTTTTTGGTTTTATTGACCTTCTGCAGTCTATTTCTTTCATTGATCTTAATATGTCTATCTATGTCTATTAAATCAAGTAATTCTTCTCTTAGCTCGTTTTCTTCTAAACTAAGGGCACATCCCTTGTTTTCTGTTTCCTGTGGGCATTCTATAGAAAGTTCTATAGCATCTTCCTGTGGCACATTCTCTTCAATTTCATCCTGTCATCTGTTGTACTGTCATTTGGAAACTCACTGGCCTATCACTCCTCAGCATTGACTGCATCAGAGTTTCCACAGTTTTCTTTTCCTTCCTTTGCTGTCCAGATTTGTTAACATTTATACTGGTTTCCTGTGGAAGGCTCGAAAATATCTTCATATGGCACCTGACCAATTGCTTCCTGTTCCACTGGTTTCCCCTTAATTCGGTTATCCATTGCTATATCCTGTTGTGGTGCTTTCTGAGTTAGATTTTCTACACTGAATCCTTCACTTTGGCGGTACTCCATAACCTCAGTTTCTATTTCTTTAACTCCTCCATTACTAATCTCCTTTTCTACTTTTCCTCTTTGTCTTCTTATTTTTGTATTGTAAAGTTTTCAATATCCGGATTCCTTTGCCTTTATTTGTCTTCAAATATCTTTGGTGCTACTCTTTTTGTACTGGTTAGTTTTGCTTTCTCCTTTGCATAAATATTACGCCATAGTAAATCTCTTTTTCTTTCCCGTGTCCATATTTCTTCTTCGGATGTCTCCTGATCTTCCTGCTTCTCCTTACTTTGGGGACTCCATTATGCTGTGATGTAACCTGTGTTAGACCTTCTGCACCAAATCCTTCACTTTGCAGAAACTTCATAACTTCAAATTCTATTTTTTTTTAACTTCTACTTTACTAATCTTCTTTTCTACATTCCCTCATTGTGATATTATTTTTTATTGTGAAATTTTCCATGTCTGGATGCCTTTGCCTCATACCTCTCAACCGTACTGAATTCCTCGGCATTTACTGGTTTTGAGGTCTAAATTATGGGGTACCACGAATTCCTGAGTGGCCCCCTTTATTCTTGAATTTCCTGGCTTTTTTTAAATTATTTTAAATACATTTTTTTTCTGCTGACTTCATCACATGCAGAGGTGTGCGCAATGATGTCAGCATCGTGAGTAGCCTGCTAGCCTGTCAGATTGGCTGAGGGCTCGCCACTTGACTGATTCACTTTATGGGAGCAGTAAATAATGTCCATTTCCCCAGCTCCAGCTTTTTAGGTAATGTGCTGCATTTTAACGTTCTTGTACTGCTGCATTTATTAATAAACCTGAACATTCGTGTGCTGCTGCAAATGAGACTGGAGAGACTGTACTTTGTAAATAACGTGTAGCTAGCTGCAGTTTTACTACTATTTAACTTTATACACTATGATTGTGCTGCTGCATTTATTAGAACAGGTCCGTTATTCGAGTGTTCGTTCTTGTGGCTGTGCTTGCTGCTGGCAAATTAAAGGCTTTACTTTGTAAATAATGTGTTTATAGACTAGGCTATTATACTGTCATGGTCTGTTATTTTTCATTTGGGCTGTGATCTTGCCATACTTACATACGTCTTGCTCATTATTATGCTGAAATGGTCCGTTATTTTTCATTTGGGCTGTGATCTTGCCATACGTAAGGTAAACTCTGTTGTATTTAGAAGTGAGCCAGTCTCACATAACACTACTGTTGTATTTAGAAGCACACAAGTCTTGCTCATATATTCCAGATTAGAAACAGCGGTATTCATTGGGCACGGAATTGTACTGTAATTATGTTTTGATCCAATTGCAGCATTATTCGTTGGGTGCAGAATTGTACTGTTTATGTGCATTTGATCCAGTTAAGGCATGTATAAACTATTATGGTGATGGATGGTCCATCCGTTGTTTTTCATTTGGGCTGTGATCTTGCCATACTTATTTAAGGTAAACTCTCTGTTGTATTTAGAAGCGAGCCAGTCTCCCATAACACTACTGTTGTATTTAGAAGCACACAAGTCTTGCTCATATATTCCACAGTAGAAACAACGGTATTCATTGGGCACAGAACTGTACTGTAATTATGTTTTGATCCAATTACAGCATTATTCGTTGGGCACAGAATTGTACTGTTTGTGTGCATTTGATCCAGTTAAGGCGTGTGTAAACTGTTATGGTGATGTATGGTCTGTCCGTTATTTTTCACTTGGGCTGTGATCTTGCCATACTTAAGGTAAACTCTGTTGTATTTAGAAGTGAGCCAGTCTTACATAACACTACTGTTGTATTTAGAAGCACACAAGTCTTGCTCATATATTCCAGAGTAGAAACAGCAGTATTCATTGGGCATGGAATTGTACTGTATTATGTTTTGATCCAATTGCAGCATTATTCATTGGGTGCAGAATTGTACTGTTTATGTGTATTTGATCCAGTCAAGGCATGTATAAACTATTATGGTGATGGATGATCCATCCATTATTTTTCATTTGGGCTGTGATCTTGCCATACTTAAGGTAAACTCTCTGTTGTATTTAGAAGCGAGTCAGTCTCGCATAACACTACTGTTGTATTTAGAAGCACACAAGTCTCGCTCATATATTCCAGTGTAGAAACAGCAGTATTCATTGGGCACGGAATTGTACTGTATTATGTTTTGATCCAATTGCAGCATTATTCATTGGGCGTAGAATTGTACTGTTTATGTGCATTTGATCAAGTTAAGCTGTGTGTATGCTATTATGCTTATGGTCTGTTATTTTTCATTTGGGCTGAAATCTTGCCTTACTTACTTAAGATAAACTCTCTGTTGTATTTAGAAGCGAGCCAGTCTCGCTCATATAGTTCCAGAGTAGAATCTTGCAGAACACTTCCTGTCATGTGATGATCAAGAACATCACAGAAGACAGTTAACAGATTTGTTATAAAACAGTATGCATTGTCTATCTTGAGGACTAGAGAACACAACAGTAGTACTGTGGTGCAACGGTCATCAGTTCAACTAATCCGAAAATATTAAATGGTGCCATTAGTTGATTGTTGTGCTTTGCAGCAGAAATATTTTTTTCCTCTGAGATGGAGCAGAGCTGGTTATTAGGTTCAAAGGCACTGAGAGTGCAGCCCCCTGCTTGGAGATATTGGGTGAGGGTTTTTTTTCTACTTTTCTGAGTGCCATCCCAGGTTGTTTTCATCTGAAGCACCATTTGCATTAGTGTGTATCACTCACATTGTTTCCCTAAACCACTTCTTAATCTATTCCTTTCACCCCTCCTGTTTTTGCAAAACAATTCACATCATCTTATGTGGTTTCATAAAGGATTTATGAACACAAATCAAGACCTTACAGACTGTAACTTAAGGTAAACTCTCATAATGTTTTCAGCCTGTCTATAGAACATAACTTGACCAAAGCTCTCAATTTCTTTATCACATTTTGCATATTTTCTACTATACTTATCTGATATTTCATATATGGAGCCCACAATTTCCAGCTTGCTCCTTATAAGATGTCTATGGTAGAATTGCTTCAGGTCTCTTTGATACGACCTCTCCCCATTAGAAAACTGCCCATATGTTGTTTGCTTGCTAAAATCTTCTCATTGTGTAGACAGAGGCATATCCTGTCAAGAGGACAGAATGTAACAGGAGAGTGACACCAACAAGATTGTCTATGACAAGATCTACTGGTTGGCATTCAAAAAAATGAAAGAGATAATGCACACTATTGTTTTTAGACTATTGAATTTGAAGTCATACAGTGCATAAACTAGTCAAATATGCATGCTTAAAAGCAGTGGAAAAAGTGTGTGCGGCTGTAGCCATATTTTGGTTATCTGTTCTTCAGTTTGTGTTTGAAAGTTGATATCCCACAATTCCATTGGAGTGGACGGGGTTACATAATTATGTATGCAAATGTTATGTTAATCAACGTACAGATTTGTACCTATTTTCATCGGCCTTTGTCCAGATTTTTGATGTTTCCAGGTTGAGAGGTATGCTTTGCCTGTATTTCTCTTTGAATATATTTGGGGTTGCTTTCTTTATATTGAGTAGTTTGGCTTTCTCCTTTGCATAAATACTGCACCATATCAAATCTCTCTTTCTTTCCCATGTCCATATTTCTTTTATATACTTTTCAAAAATCTCTAGGTCTTGTTGTTTATATTTTCGCACTTCCTCACAAGCTTCTTTTTCCAAACAGATCAAAGTTTCTTGATCTATATACTGTTTTTCACAAATCTGTTGTATTAATGAATACAAATTTTTACTTAAAGCTTCTGACAGTTTTTCTTGTGGAAGTATTTTTTCTTTCCTCTAATTTCTCTCTTAATCGTTTTGTATATCTTGTGTCTGGAAATTCTGGGCTTTTTGTATAATACCTCAATAGTCTACTTTATCATCTTTAGGGCTCTTCTTTTATTTAACATTTGTTTACAAGGAAAGTCCGACTTGTAACAAGCCAATTTTCAGCGGAGGCCCAGGGAGAAACGGTCCAGACGCATGTCTTTGTAACGTGGGAGGAAACTGGAGTGCCTGGAGGAAACCCACACGAACGCAGGGAGGACATGCAGACTCCACACAAAAGGCACCCCAGTTGAGAATTGAACTGGAGAACATCTTGCTGTGAGGCAACAATGCTAACCACAGTCCAGTCCATTTCTGTAAACTACTACTTCTTTTACAATGGGAGGGGGGGTGGCCATCCTCCCCCTGGGGCCTAGCCTGGTCCCATTGTAGGAATGTTTCCATATTTTGAGGATTCTATACTGTCATCTTTTCCAGTCCTGGCAACAGTGTGCCTACCAGGATTGAGCACTTTTTTATCCTGGGTCTTGTTTACCCAGTTATCCTTTTTAATTTTGAACCTACTTCTGTCGATGATATATGCTACATAAATGCAGTCTATATATCAGTGTCGTCTTGATGAGATTTGGGGAAAAACAGGGTCCACCTCATGAAGGCACTCACCAAGACTTGAGGATGAATTCACTTTCAGCAATAATACTCCCCTTTACTTGCTGACTTATCATCGCTCCATTCGGACCCCTCTGTATTGTTATTGTTATACTCCTTACGGATCTGCATCCAAAATCAGTCTCTCATTGTTTCTTGAGCTTCGCCCTATTTTGTCATCATCCCTTTCCACTTAGAATTATCGTTTTCTGATTATGCTATGTATAAATAGCATAAATGTGTAGCTATGAAATACCCCTTCAAATGTGGAAATCCCACACCTATATCAGTGTTATCTGGGTGAGATTTTGAGAAAACAGGGCCCATTACTTGAAGGTACTCACCAAGACTTGTGGATGAATTAATTTCCAGCAATACTAGTTTAATTTCCTCATCATCTCTGTATTTGCAACCCCCTGGTCCTGCATACTACATCTTAGAACCTGCTTCCTTACAGAAAAGGGCCCTCAGACCAAATGGTTAATACATGAAGATATGAAAACAAATTAACACATGTCAAATCATACCTCAACCACTTACAGCAATGATTCTAGGCAAAGCCAAAAATAATGTGTGGATAAAGGCCCAAATTCAGGGACAGATTTTAAATAGTTTTATTAGAAAGTTGCTTAAAATAACAGGTTTTGCATTCGCATGCATTTCTTGTAGGATACAAATTCCGAAATGCAAATGTCGCAGAATGTCCAGATTGTTGTCTTATATTTTTGGTCCAGTTTCTCAAAAAATGTGCTTTTCTGACCCAGTTCGGCTTTGTTAAGGGCAGATCATGCCTACTAAACCTGGTTGACTTCTTCGAGACAGTCACCAAGGCCATAGATGAGGGAAAGGTGGTTCACACAGCCTACCTTGATCTCGCCAAGGCATTCGACACCATTCCTCATTCAGGTATTATAGGAAAAACTCACCAGCCTGAACATAAACCCCCTATGTCACAAGATGGGTTGCCAACGGGCTTACAGACAGAACTCACACGGTAAGAATAGCGGGCTCCAGGTCCGACTCTAAACCAGTCACAAGTGGTGTCCTGCAAGGCTCGGTTCTGGGACCCCTACTGTTCGGCATATATTTCTCAGAAGTACAGGCAAACACAGGAGGACTATGGCTAACCAAGTTTGCTGATGACTGCAAATTGGGAGCCATAATTGACCCTCCGGCTGACACGGACATCCTTCAAAAAGGTCTTACTGAGACAGACACCTGGTGTCAAAGTCATGGCCGCAAGCTAAATGCCAAAAAATGCATAGTCATCCTGTTTGGGAAAAACAAAATACCCACGAATTACCACTGGGGACCCAGGTAGATAGTAATCTCTCCTTTGACAATCATATTGCCAAAGTAGTTAGGAAATCCTTCTATGTGGCCCATCTAATTACTAAGGGATTTGCATCTAGAAAAAAAGAGGTTATAGTGCCCCTCTACTCGTCACTCATCAGACCCATCATAGAGTACAATGCCCCATTTGGGATGTACCTCACAAGACACTTCCAACAGCTGGAAAGACCACAAAAGCACATCACCAAGAGGATTACTGGCCTCAAACATATGTCCTATGCAGCCCGACTGAAATAAGTTGAGCTGTACTCAGTGGCATATCGCTTACTCAGAGGTGATCTCTGCCTGACTTCCAAAGCCATGTCCAACTCAGAACTGATGGACATGCTCCACCTAAAGAAATCCAAGTCACTGTGAGCCACGCGCTCTAGTGAGCTAAACCTCACCACAACAATAAATAGAACATACTGGAGGGATAGATTCCTGTCACAAACTCCCCATGCTTTGGAACAAAATTTCTAACATTAGGCAGAGTCCCTCACTAACATTCTTCAAGAGAAGCATTAACAAGTGGATGGGTAACAGAAAATACACCCCAGGGATCACTTCATTGGCTATGCTTGACAGAGGCTCAGTTAATTAATCAATGGGGCGGCGAAAGCAGACACACTCTGGCTAGGCTTAAAAATGCCCTTGGGCAGTTAGCCTAGTACCTACCTATGAACCTATAAATCACCAAGGAGTGAAGTCACTAAATAATAAAACACATCTGAGTTTCCTACTTTATGCCCCTCATAAAATGCACGCTAACTCAAGACCTAGTATTCCAGCAAGTTTCTGAGTTTATAAGAGCAACATTTAAAATATGTCCCTATTTTTGGGCCCTTGTAACTCCATTATTTGAGGCTTTGTCCAGATTTCTCGCACTAAGAGCTTGAGAGGTACGCTGCCATGCAGCAATAAATTTTATGTGGTATAGAACAAAACTATAAGACAGCAATTTGACCATTCTGCAAAATTGTAGACAGTTGAGAGGTATGTCTGAAATGCGTACAATTTACTGTACAAAAATGAATTTACTGGCACACTGAATACCGTACACGGCGTTTCTTACACCGGCCTTCATAAAGGGGGCTTATTTATTATGTTGTGTCAATTATATTCAATAAACTGGCATTATCCATTGCAGTAAGGGTTAAAGCAGTTGCAGTTTTATCAATTAGCAAAAACCTGCTGAATGTTAAGAGCACTGTCAAAACCTGTACAAACCCAGCTGGAATGATAGGAAATCTGTTTGCATCTCGCTCGCTCCTGCTCCATCTCCTTACTCATTTTCAGAAGGTTTAGTTATAGGTGAAGGGGAGGTAGGTGAAATGGATTATTTTACAGTATCAGAAGGTTTAGTTATAGGAGAAGGGGATGTAGGTGAAACAGATTATTTTACAGTATCAGAAGGTTTAGTTATAGGAGAAGGGGAGGTAGGTGAAACAGATTATTTTACAGTATGAGATGGTTTAGTTATAGGAGGAGGGGAGGTAGGTGAAACAGATTATTTTACAGTATCAGAAGGTTTAGATATAGGAGAAGGGGAGGTAGGTGAAACAGATTATTTTACAGTATCAGAAGGTTTAGTTATAGGAGAAGGGGAGGTAGCTGAAACAGATTATCTTACAGTATCAGAAGGTTTAGTTATAGGAGAAGGGGAGGTAGGTGAAACAGATTATGTTACAGCATCAGCAGGTTTAGTTATAGGAAAAGGTGAGGTATGTGAAAGATTATTTTACAGTATGAGATGGTTTAGTTATAGGAGGAGGGGAGGTAGCTGAAACACATTATTTTACAGTATCAGAAGGTTTAGTTATAGGAAAAGGGGAGGCAGGTGAAACAGATTATTTTACAGTATCAGAAGGTTTAGTTATAGAAGGGGAGGTAGCTGAAACAGATTATTTTACAGTATCAGAAGATTTAGTTATAGGAGAAGGGGAGGTAGGTGAAACAGATTATTTTACAGTATCAGAGGGTTTAATTATAGGAAAAGGGGAGGTAGCTGAAACAGATTATTTTACAGTATAAGAAGGTTTAGTTATAGGAGAAGGGGAGGTAGGTGAAACAGATTATTTTACAGTATCAGAAGGTTTAGTTATAGGAGAAGGGGGGTAGGTGAAACAGATTATCTTACAGTATCAGAAGGTTTAGTTATAGGAGAAGGGGAGGTAGCTGAAACAGATTATTTTAAAGTATCAGAAGGTTTACATATAGGAGAAGGGGAGGTAGGTGAAACAGATTATTTTACAGTATCAGAAGGTTTAGTTATAGAAGGGGAGGTAGGTGAAACAGATTATTTTACAGTATCAGAAGGTTTAGTTATAGAAGGGGAGGTAGGTGAAGCAAATTATTTTACAGGATCAGAAGGTTTACGTATAGGAGAAGGGGAGGTAGGTGAAACAGATTATTTTACAGTATCAGAAGGTTCAGTTATATGAGAAGGGGAGGTCGGTGAAACAGATTATTTTACAGTATCAGAAGATTTAGTTATAGTAGAACGGGAGGTAGCTGAAACACATTATTTTACAGTATCAGAAGGTTTACTTATAGGAGAAGGGGAGTTAGGTGAAACAGATAATTTTACAGAATCAGAAGGTTTAGATATAGGAGAAGGGGAGGTAGCTGAAACAGATTATTTTACAGTATCAGAAGATTTAGTTATAGGAAAAGGGGAGGTAGGTAAAACAGATTATTTTACAGTATCAGAAGATTTAGTTATAGGAGAAGGGAAGGTAGCTGAAATATTATTTTACAGTAGCAGAAGGTTTACTTATCGGAGAAGGGGATGTAGGTGAAACAGATTATTTTACAGTATCAGAAGGTTTAGTTATAGGAGAAGGGGAGGTAGCTGAAACAGATTATTTTACAGTATCAGAAGATTTAGTTATAGGAAAAGGGGAGGTAGGTGAAACAGATTATTTTACAGTATGAGAAGGTTTAGTTATAGGAGAAGGCGAGGTAGCTGAAACAGATTATTTTACAGTATGAGAAGGTTTAGTTATAGGAGAAGGGGAGGTAGCTGAAACAGATTATTTTACAGTATCAGACGGTTTAGTTATAGGAGAAGGGGAGGTAGGTGAAACAGATTATTTTACAGTATGAGAACGTTTAGTTATAGGAGAAGGGGAGGTAGGTGAAACAGATTATTATACACTATCAGAAGGTATAGTTATAGGAGAAGGGGAGGTAGCTGAAACAAATTATTTTACAGTATCAGAAGGTTTAGTTATAGGAGAAAGGGGGGTAGGTGAAACAGATTATCTTACAGTATCAGAAGGTTTAGTTATAGGAGAATGGGGGGTAGGTGAAACAGATTATCTTGCAGTATCAGAAGGTTTAGTTATAGGAGAAGGGGAGGTAGGTGAAACAGATTATTTTATAGTATGAGAAGGTTTAGTTATAGGAGAAGGGGGGTAGGTGAAACAGATTATTTTACAGTATCAGAAGGTTTAGTTATAGGAGAAGGGGGTAGGTGAAACAAATTATTTTACAGTATCAGAAGGTTTAGTTATAGGAGAAGGGGAGGTAGCTGAAACAGATTACTTTACAGTATCAGAAGGTTTAGTTATAGGAGAAGGGAGGTAGCTGAAACAGATTATTTTACAGTATCAGAAGGTTTAGTTATAGGAGAAGGGGGGTAGCTGAAACAGATTATTTTACAGTATCAGAAGGTTTAGTTATAGGAGAAGGGGAGGTAGGTGAAACAGATTATTTTACAGTATCAGAAGGTTTAGTTATAGGAGAAGGAGAGGTAGGTGAAAGAGATTATTTTACAGTATCAGAAGGTTTAGTTATAGGAGAAGGGAGGTAGGTGAAACAGATTATTTTACAGTATCAGAAGATTTAGATATAGGAGAAGGGGAGGTAGCTGAAACAGATTATTTTACAGTATCAGAAGGTTTAGTTATAGGAAAAGTGGAGGTAGCTGAAACAGATTATTTTACAGTATCAGAAGGTTTAGTTATAGGAGAAGGGAGGTAGGTGAAACAGATTATTTTACAGTATCAGAAGGTTTAGTTATAGGAGAAGGAGAGGTAGGTGAAACAGATTATTTTACAGTATCAGAAGGTTTAGTTATAGGAGAAGGGGAGGTAGGTGAAACAGATTATTTTACAGTATCAGAAGGTTTAGTTATAGGAGAAGGGGAGGTAGCTGAAACAGATTATTTTACAGTATCAGAAGGTTTAGTTATAGGAGAAGGGGAGGTAGGTGAAACAGATTATTTTACAGTATCAGAAGGTTTAGTTATAGGAGAAGGGGAGGTAGCTGAAACAGATTATTTTACAGTATCAGAAGGTTTAGTTATAGGAGAAGGGAGGTAGGTGAAACAGATTATCTTACAGTATCAGAAGGTTTAGTTATAGGAGAAGGTGGGTAGGTGAAACAAATTATTTTACAGTATCAGAAGGTTTAGTTATAGGAGAAGGGGAGGTAGCTGAAACAGATTATTTTACAGTATCAGAAGGTTTAGTTATAGGAGAAGGGGAGGTAGCTGAAACAGATTATTTTACAGTATCAGAAGGTTTAGTTATAGGAGAAGGGGGGTAGCTGAAACAGATTATTTTACAGTATCAGAAGGTTTATTTATAGGAGAAGGGGAGGTAGCTGAAACAGATTATTTTACAGTATCAGAAGGTTTATGTATAGGAGAAGGGAATTAGGTGAAACAGATTATTTTACAGTATCAGAAGGTTTAGTTATAGGAGAAGGGAGGTAGGTGAAACAGATTATTTTACAGTATCAGAAGGTTTAGTTATAGGAGAAGGGGAGGTAGGTGAAACAGATTATTTTACAGTATCAGAAGGTTTAGTTATAGGAGAAGGGGGGTAGGTGAAACAGATTATTTTACAGTATCAGAAGGTTTAGTTATAGGAGAAGGGGAGGTAGGTGAAACAGATTATTTTACAGTATCAGAAGGTTTAGTTATAGAAGGGGAGGTAGCTGAAACAGATTATTTTACAGTATCAGAAGGTTTAGTTATAGGAGAAGGGGAGGTAGGTGAAACAGATTATTTTACAGTATCAGAAGGTTTAGTTATAGGAGAAGGGGAGGTAGCTGAAACAGATTATTTTACAGTATCAGAAGGTTTAGTTATAGGAGAAGGGGAGGTAGGTGAAACAGATTATTTTACAGTAGCAGAAGGTTTAGTTATAGGAGAAGGGGAGGTCGGTGAAACAGATTATTTTATATTATCATTAGGTTTAGTTATAGCAGAAGGGGACGTACCTTAAACAGATTATTTTACAGTATCAGAATGTTTACGTATATGAGAAGGGGAGGTAGGTGAAACAGATTATTTTACAATATCATAAGGTTCAGTTATATGAAAAGGGGAGGTCAGTGAAACAAATTATTTTACAGTATCAGAAGATTTAGTTATAGTAGAAGGGGAGGTAGGTGAAACAGATTATTTTACGGTATCAGAAGGTTTAGTTATAGGAGAAGGGTAGGTAGGTGAAACAGATTATTTTACAGTATCAGAAGGTTTAGTTATAGGAGAAGGGGAGGTAGGTGAAACAGATTATTTTACAGTATCAGAAGGTTTAGTTATAGGAGAAGGGGAGGTAGCTGAAACAGATTATTTTACAGTATCAGAAGATTTAGTTATAGGAAAAGGGGAGGTAGGTGAAACAGATTATTTTACAGTATCAGAAGGTATAGTTATAGTAAAAGGGGAGGTAGGTGAAACAGATTATTTTATAATATCAGAAGGTTTAGTTATAGGAGAAGAGGAGGTAGGTGAAACATATTATTTTACAGTATCAGAAGGTTTAGTTATAGGAGAAGGGGAGGTAGGTAAAACAGATTATCGTACAGTATCAGGAGGTTTTGTTATAAGAGAAGGGGGGTAGGTGAAGCAGATTATCTTACAGTATCAGAAGGTTTAGTTATAGGAGAAGGGGAGGTAGGTGAAACAGATTATTTTACAGTATCAGAAGGTTTAGTTATAGGAGAAGGGGAGGTAGGTGAAACTGATTATTTTACAGTATCAGAAGGTTTAGTTATAGGAGAAGGGGAGGTAGCTGAAACAGATTATTTTACAGTATCAGAAGGTTTAGTTATAGGAGAAGGGGAGGTAGGTGAAACAGATTATCTTACAGTATCAGAAGGTTTAGTTATAGGAGAAGATGGGTGGGTGAAACAAGTTTTTTTACAGTATCAGAAGGTTTAGTTATAGAAGTGAGGTAGCTGAAACAGATTATTTTACAGTATCTGAAGGTTTAGTTATAGGAGAAAGGGAGGTAGGTGAAACAAATTATCTTACAGTATCAGAAGGTTTAGTTATAGGAGAAGATGGGTAGGTAAAACAAGTTATTTTACAGTTTCAGAAGGTTTAGTTATAGGAGAAGTGAAGTAGCTGAAACAGATTATTTTACAGTATCTGAAGGTTTAGTTATAGGAGAAGGGGAGGTACCTGAAACAGATTATTTTACAGTATCAGAAGGTTTAGTTATAGGAGAAGGGGAGGTAGGTAAAATGGATTATTTTACAGCATCAGAAGGTTTAGTTATAGGAGAAGGGGAGGTAGCTGAAACAGATTATTTTACAGTATCAGAAGGTTTAGTAATAGGAGAAGGGGAGGTAGGTGAAACAGGATTTTCTGATCTTCTTGCAATATGGCTAGAGATAAGAGAAAACAAGGAATTTATAAAAATAGGCAAATGAATAAACGAGAAAGCATGGACTGAAGAAAGAAAGCTATTAGTAATACAGTTCTGGAAAGATCACATTACTTTGAGAGCATTTTATAAAAAATGAACTGAATGGTGGATGATATGTAAGGGAAAAAATAAAAATAGTTAAAAAACAATAACTAAAGAAGCTTCAACCACAGTAATTTAGTCAGACACCACTGGAAAAACAAACAAAAAATTATACACAATGTCAAACAAACTTTTTAATGGAGATTAAGTGCATTCGACCTTTAAATAGGTCTTTTTCTGAATGAACATTAATTCACAAACCTAGTGTAAATAAGATACCACTAAGTACTTAATCAATAAAAACCCTTCATTAGTATAAGGAATAACAAAACTACTTAGTCTTAAAGACGCTTAGCAAAAGCAATTAAATTTTGCTAAAACAAAACAGCACGTATTACTCAATGATGTCACTTATACTTCTCATAGTATAACTTTCTTTGGAGTACAACTGTGTAGTTGTCATTGCTGTTTAAACCCAGTGTATTGTAAACATTAAACTGCAACTGTCATTTAAATTCTCTAAAGTCTAATTCACCTTCCTTGTCACCATGAAATTCACTACTCACATAAGAAAATAAAGATTTGGAGAAGGTGCTTGCTTTAAAGGAGGTAGATAAAGTATTAGGACAAGTAATGGTAAATTCAGCTGCAGGCCTAGGTGGAATAGTATATGAAATGTAAACACATTTAAGGAATTGATTAAAAAATTAAATATTTTGAATGAAAGGTTAAATGAAGGTTTTATGTATAAATAATTATGTAGTGAAATAGTTCAATTCATATGGAAAAAGAAAGATAGGAGACAATTAAAAAAACACTGGAGCCTGATAGTGATGAATAATAATAAGAGAGTTGAGACTAAAAAGGAAAATACTATGGAATATACTATATATAGTATAAAGGGTAAGGGTTGTCAAAAATTATTAAAGATAATCACAGAAACTGGTGATGATATTAAAAGTAGAAGCAAAAATCATGATAGCAGACCTTAATAAGGCATTTGATATAACTGGACATGAAATCTTATGGATAATAATGGAAGAATATAAGTGAGAAAGTTAGGAAATTATGTATGTCAGCATAAAGTAATAATAAAGTAGAAATACTTGTAAATGGCTGGTTAAGCCAAGATGTCCATATGAACAGTGGTATAAGACAGTGATAGCTAATCAGCTGTATACTCTGCATTCGTTTTGAATGTGGTAGTATGTGAAATAAATTACAAAATGAAGAAGGCAGGGTCCATAACACCTGAAGGGTTAAGAATTCCACTTTCTTAACATATGCAGATGACAGTATAAAATGTCATATGCATATGACATTATAATAATTGCAAAAAAAAATTGGGATATAAAGAAGTAATAATTTGCACAAATTAGTGTCTAGATGTGATAGAGGTGATAAGGATGGCTTTTAAATAAAGAGAAAAGTAAAGGTTTAGATAATGTATTAAAGATAAGAGGTATATATTTTACAATGAATTACATTTCTGTTAGATATTAAAGTTGGGAATAAAGATGTAAGTAGAATTCCATGGGAATGTTGATTTGATGAAGTTCTGTTATATAATAAAGAATGAAAACGCTTACCACAATTATTTTCTGGTTCTGCAGATTTTGTCAGTGAAGTGCTAGATTCATTTCTGAAAAGGCACTTTTGACCTGTTCGTTAGTTTATTTCATGTGCCTTGTATGGTGGTTTGGTCTTGTTACTTAGTTTTGGTTTTCAGCATGTTAGATTTTGGCTATAGTTTCAGCAGCTGCCATTACTGCTCCTGGGATCTGACCTTGCATTCCATTCCAGCTGAGTTGTTCACTTTCTGCCAGTTTTTGCTGATGTGTTGACTAAATATGATGCAAAGTTCCCCTCTGCAAGCCAGTAACGTCAGAAACAGTTTGTCTCAAAATTTGTTGGACAAAACACTCATAGCTGAGTCTTCTTTCAGAAATCTTGATTCTGCTACAGTTGAAATTTTAATAAAAGGTACTGTTAATCCATTTTCTCATATGATTTTTGGGTCTCAGACTGTTACAACAACAAAAGGAGACAGTACTTTGTAACTTACTTGTAAATATTTAATTTATGATTTAGTGTCGAAGTTGCTAAAATTAAAAGGTTTAGAGTATGAAAACCATCATTTGGAGCGCTGCGTACAAATTAAGCAAATACCCAAGGGATTATGGGTATAAAAGTTTCCAAATGGTGTTAATCAACAAGATGGTGTTTTTTGTACATTTGTTGAATTGTTTAATAACACTGGGCTGGTACTGCTGAGACACCTTACTGATTTTAATGCATATAAACTAGAAGCTTTACATAAGCTATTGTTGAACTAGATGTTAATATAAGACACAATCATTGCTTCTATCATTGGGCTACATTACATCACAGCATTTGAGTTAAAATTGACAGACATGCAGCAACTATTATTGCTTGAAAGCAATAGAAGCTTAAAAGAGATGCGGACAGTTACATCCATAACTCTGCTTATCCTTTGCCTAGTCATATCAATGAAAAACTCCATAATGTGGGAGCTAACACCTATAATACTAATTTGTCCACTATGGCTGCTATGTCTGTTGCAATCAAAACCATTTATTCTAATTTTGACTCTGACTTTCTGCCTCTGGCAACTACATCACAGAACCATGAAGGCATGGTTCACAATAACATTTCTAGTTGATCAGATGATGGCCCTTTTTGTTTAGAATCGAATGTGTCAAATCAAGAAACTGTTGCATCTAGCAGATCCAGAAGCTGAGAAGAAGAGGCAGACAGAAAAGGAATTAGTCTGTCCAATTTTTAGTCTTAGCTCTTACATGTTAACTGTTGATGAATGTGGCCTCTTAGATGAAGGTTTCACTTTCTTGCCTGGTTTGCGAGCTAATTGCACACAATTGATTGTTGATTTCCAACTGTACGTCAGAAAATTAAAATTTATTTTACATGATGTGGACAGGTTTCAAAAAGGCAATTTGAGTATTCTACAAAAATGCAGCACCAATAATCCTAGTTTGCATAATACTTTTGATGTATTTTCAGAAGCATGGCATTTATGATTTAAAAAAATTATTGAATAAGAAAAATTTGGTTAAGAGTTTTAACTTAACTTATGGAGAATATAAGGCCTTAACTAGCTTGGCTTATAAAAATAGCTGAGAATCATGAAGGCTGATAAGGGTAATAGCACAGTCCTGATGGATATTGATGCTTATAACAAATGTATGTATGAGATGTTATCAGAAACTATGTGTTATAACTTTAGTCCCTAAATATTTTATGTTGGAGAAATTAATCCATGTTGATGCTATGCTATTAGAGTTATTAACTCAGGGATATGTTGAACATCATGCATATGATTTTTTTAAAAAATAATCATCCCATGGTAGGAGTCATCTTTGAAATTCCTAAAATCCATAAAGACCCCAACAACCCCCCCTTTCTGACCAATTGTTTTGGCTCACACTGGGTTTATAATAATATACTTAGATACTATTCTAAACCCTATTGTGCAAAATTCACAATTCTATTTATAAGACTATTGGGTCTGTTTAGACTTGTTATGTAGCTATCAGTTTCTAGGTACTGAAACTATGTTAGTTTCATTAAATTATGTTTTTTTACACACCTGAATTTCTTGGGAGACTGGCATTGAATTTGTATGCCTTTATTTAAGTAAATTCACTATCTTACAAACTATCTAGATTAACAGTTTGTGTTTACATTTAGATCTTCTGTCAGCTAATAGTTTTTTTGTTTCAAAACAATCTTTATCAGCAATAGAACAGCATGGCCATGGGTGCTAGAATGGCTCCAGCATTTGCCAGCTTGGTTATGGCTTGGTGGGAGCATGACTTCCTAGCTAAGCATTCTTACTATTCTTTTGTTACTTTTTATAGACATTACATCGATGATCTGATATTCATTTGGAATGGTTAAAAATTTGGATTTTTTTGTTGTTGATGGTTTACTTGATATTAGTTGTGATGGAGATCTCTGTAGCATGCTTTAATTCAAAGAAGTACAATGGCAAATGGCAAATAGTTCTTGAATCTGATGTAACTCCAAGCTTAAATGAAAGTATTAATATAAAGCATTTTTAACAGTGTTTGCTCAAATATGTTTTTATTTATATATGTTTCATTCATTTAATAGAGTGTTTTACAATTAATTGCTGTCTTTTTAACTTTTGATTACCTTGGTGAACTGATTAGTTGAGTTTACCATGCAACCTTTATTTTGTGTATTTTAGAGATAGTGTAATGGATTAATCTTGTTGGTCTGATGAAGTTCTGTTATGTAATAAAGAATAAAAGCACTTACAACAATTATTTTCTAGTTGTGTGTTTTTTCCCAGTGTAGTCTTCAGTTCATTTCTGACATGGAGCTTTTGAGCAGTTCATTAGGAGAAATAAAATAAATCTGTTTTTGCTGGAGAACATAAAAATTATCATTCTGAAAAAAAAAAGCTTATTTGACAAATTCAGTGCTAATGGGAAAAATAACATACTTAGCAAGTGTATTTATGTTGCTAACAGTATTATTTGAAAATGAATTATTGCAGATATTTTTCAATGATATGGGGTTAAAAATACAGTAGAAAGAGAAGGTTTGTATGTAAATAAAGAGGAAAGAGGTTTAGAGTTAATGAACCCAGTGGTATACATTACTTCATTAAAGTTGTACAAGGTGTAAAAGTGGATAAAACAAAAAGCTGAGAGATTAGTACTAAAACTGTATAAATATAAGTATGACTGATTGGGTCTATATTATATCCTCGAATGCTTAAAAAAGCGAACACTGGTTGATCGAACTTATTTTCGCGAAACTGCAAAATATCGAAGCAGCAGAACCTCAAATTTTTTCCTAGGGAAAGAATTCGGTTGTCCGTTTCTGTTGCTTTGGTATTTTCAGTGTTATGGTGGAAAGTTACCAGTCGGATTCAGGTAAGTGTGCGATTGTGTGGATGTAAGTGTTAGGGTGATTTAGGTGAGTTAGGGTTAGGGCTCGGGTTAGGTGTGTGTGCGACTGAGTGGACATGAGGGTTAGGGTGGATTTAAGTGAGTTAGGGTTAGGGAGCGGGTGAGGTGAGTGTGCGATAGTGACGGACCTTAGGGTTAGGGTTTGGGTTAAGGTAAGAGGGTTAGTGGTGTGTGCATAGTTTAGTGTAGGGTTAGGTATCAGATTTTAGGTGTATGTGTGTGGATTTCTGTTTGTTTGGTGTGCTTGTGTTGTGTGTATGTGTTTTGGATCAGCGATTTTTTTTCCCTGGGAAAAAAATCACTGATCTGACAGTTCGAGATTGTAAGCTTTCGCTTAAATTAGGTCGATCAATCAGCATTCACTTTTTTAAGCGTTCGATGATATAATATAGACCCGACTGATTTGGGAGTATGGTAAAAAACAGTAAAATAGAAAAAAATAGTGTATAAATGAAAAAATAAAAATGACCAAAAAACATTTTTGTGGAAAATAAAAAATTATATAAAAAAAGATAGAAAAGTATGGTATAAGAGGGTAATGATAAAACATTACTGTATAAAACCATGGGAGAAAAATAACAGATGAAAAAAAAATAAAGCTATAAAAATAAGAAGCAAATGATGTAATCAGAAATAGAATGTCAATATTTTTGTGGAGATGGGTAACAGATAAATTACCAGTAAAAGGAAATATGGCATATAAAAAGAAAAGTGATAGAATATGTTTATATTGTCAAGAAGAAGAAACTACAGAATATATGTTTTTGAATGTAAAAGAGTAAAAATGTTATGGGGAAACTATATAGATAATTTTTGACGATATAAAAGAAGTGGATAAAATAAACATGAATATGATTACATATGGATATTATAAGAATATAAGTAAAGAATATGTCAAAAGAATATTATTTTATGTCACATGGGTTATATGGAATGAAAGAATAAATGAAATTATGGTTAATGGTAAATGGATTTTACTAAGAATATTAAGTAAAATCAGACTGTGGTTATGAGAAAAAGAGTGGAGGTCTAATAGGGATGGAAATATAGTATGATTTTAAAGGAAATTATGAACCTGTGTACATAGATTTGTATATCTACATTTTTGTGCATTTGTAAATATTTGTAAATATATAAATATTTTGTAAATAAGAGTTGTTTTTGTATCTACATTTTTGTGCATTTGTAAATATTTGTAAATATATAAATATTTTGTAAATAAGAGTTGTTTTTGTATGTAAGTAAAGGACCTCTACCCTTTTTAATAGGTGCCATGGGATCATTTATATTCACCTGAGCTACCCTCAATTTAAGCAGATGGGGCCTTAGTTTAACATTTAATCTGCAAGACGTCACTCAGAAGTGGAGCACACCCCTTATGCTGCAATGCAGTGTCAATAATCCATCTACATAGAGTAGGACTAGAACCCACCACCTTCTGTATCAAAGGTACGTTTGCCACCTGTTGCAGCCCTCACACAGCTATTGTAGAAAATTAGTTAAGATGTTTTAAGTAGTACAAGAACCTACTGTTTGGAAACAATGAAAATAAAACAGTTTCCTAGGCTTAGCAAAAACCTGACAAAATATATTCATGGCAAACCACTTAAAATTGCACTGCTGCAGTAGACTCCTGAGCTCACGTTGGCTATGTAGCATCCATGAACAAGTCAGCCAATTAAGTAATAATATAGCTTGAGGGAAGGGGGGAAGGAAAACAGAAAAGGACAGAATGCATATGTAAACTATTAGCACCCAGCCCACAGAAGATAGTGTAGTCTAAGCTTTGGTATGCTCAGAGAAGCTTTCTGCAAAGGCAACTTTGTGAAGAATAGAATCATTAAGTCCTTCAGATGAGCCATTAAACGAAGGTCCCATCTGCTTGAGTTGGTGACAGCACAGGTGGATGTAAGAGATGTATAAAAACCAGCAGTAAATTCATTATCTTTAGTAGTACAAATGAGAATACGAAAAAACAAGATAAGTGCTTTCACGTCATATACTTAGGTGCTTCATTAGACCATATTTCACAACTAAACAAACATCATTTAAATACAAATGTTTAAATTTATCACCTTAGACTATGGCATGAAAGTGCTTACCTTGTTTTTTTTTCTTTTGTGTTCCCATTTGTATAAGTAAACATAATGATTTTACTGCTGTGTTAGCAGGTTTTTTTTATGCATACTTTTTGGATTCCTTGTATTTAAGAAGTTTTTACCCAGTGTGTTTTGGTGCCTATCTACTGGGTGTAAAATATCCCATGGCATTTATCAAAAAGACTAGCAGACGTTCTCTTAGGCCCTGGCCAAATTTCCCCCAGAAGTATAAATACTATCTCAGGTCTCAACTGAAGAGGCTACTAGCCTAGTGGGACAGTCAACAAAGGATGAATTAAAGAAAAATCATGTGACTAGCCACAACACTGGAATATAATCAAATTCCTCTGGCAAAAAATGGAGCTAGATTTCCTTTTAGGCTGTGATAAAAACTGCTTATATACTGTGCTTATATATTGCTTTGAAATGGCTTCATAGCTCCTTTCCAGTGCCTACCAGCTGAGTAGAGATGTGGTCTTTAATGACCATAATGCAAGCTGATGTTGGCTTTCTTTTTGTTTTCACTCATTAAAGCTAACTAAAACCTGAGTATACATTATGCTTGTGCAGTGCTTGGGAGTGGCTTCACAGCTCCTTCCCACTGTGTAGCAGCTGACTGACGACATGCTTTGCAATGACCAACCCTAACATTTGATTGGAAGAGCTGTTCCTCTGGAGTTGTTAATTTGAATAATACAATGGCCTCCTTCACATCTTGCCTTGTTAATTAGATAGTCATACTTTATTCCATCAGTAAGCAGTATGACCATCATTAAACAAGGTGGTAAATCAGCTTACTCTTGGTTATAAAGTTAGTCAATGTATGGTCACCCATGCCGCCATCCTGCTAAGAACCAATGACAATGTATGATCACCCATGCCACCATCCTGCTAAGAACCAATGACAATGTATGATCACCCATGCCACCATCCTGCTAAGAACCAATGACAATGTATGGTCACCCATGCCACCATCCTGCTAAGAACCAATGACAATGTATGATCACCCATGCCACCATCTTGCTAAGAACCAATGACAATGTATGGTCACCCATGCCACCATCCTGCTAAGAACCAATGACAATGTATGATCACCCATGCCACCAT
Organism: Protopterus annectens; assembly: GCF_019279795.1. Classification (NCBI taxonomy): domain Eukaryota; kingdom Metazoa; phylum Chordata; order Ceratodontiformes; family Protopteridae; genus Protopterus; species Protopterus annectens. The sequence continues at coordinate 405,180,856 of NC_056746.1, forward strand.
CCTGCTAAGAACCAATGACAATGTATGATCACCCATGCCACCATCCTGCTAAGAACCAATGACAATGTATGATCACCCATGCCACCATCCTGCTAAGAACCAATGACAATGTATGATCACCCATGCCACCATCCTGCTAAGAACCAATGACAATGTATGATCACCCATGCCACCATCCTGCTAAGAACCAATGACAATGTATGGTCACCCATGCCACCATCCTGCTAAGAACCAATGACAATGTATGATCACCCATGCCACCATCCTGCTAAGAACCAATGACAATGTATGATCACCCATGTCACCATCCTGCTAAGAACCAATGACAATGTATGATCACCCATGCCACCATCCTGCTAAGAACCAATGACAATGTATGATCACCCATGCCACCATCCTGCTAAGAACCAATGACAATGTATGATCACCCATGCCACCATCCTGCTAAGAACCAATGACAATGTATGGTCACCCATGCCACCATCCTGCTAAGAACCAATGAACCTAACACAATATAGTGATGATTTCTTTCAGCTATTAGCCTTGCCAATTTTTGATGGAGACAGTTAATGAAAAGTAGTTGACTCAATATGTATAGGCAGGTGAAGTTTTTTGAAGTGCTAATTTAATGCATAAATATAATTTATCTTGTCTTGTTTTGCTGAGACTCAAAGACAGGAATCCTGGTATAACAAAACAGAACATACTGTTGTGACAGCATGCTACTGGATGAAGGAGTTAATATATGTAATGTATTTGTCGATTACTGCACAGCATATGTTTAGTACATTATTGGACAACTTTTCGATTTGTGCAATACGTTTGGAAGTTATCCATGATGTGTGCCACCCTTCAAATATAATGTCTTTGTATTGGAAGAAATGCTGGATGCACCACCACAGACAAACATTTATGTATACTGTGGATTTTACACTGCCTACTATTTTAAGAAAGTGTTTGTCTGTGGTGGTACAGCCTGGATTTCTTCTACTACAATTTTCTTTCCTCTTGGACTGTCTTTAGTCACCCCATTTGTTGCCTTTGTTAATGTCTTTGTATAGACACTCTGAGGTTGGATAAAGTTGGAGTAAAGGGAAAAATAATTCTGAAGCAAAGCAAACTGTTCTTCTAACCCCAAAACAATAAAATAAAATAAGAAATAAATAAATAATGTATGACTTCCAAAAAGTAAAAGTTTATTCCCATTGTATTTATTTATTTATTTATTTGTTTATTTTATTTTATTTTATTTTACATTTGATAACCGGGAAAGTTCATCTGACTACACAGTCCTTTTTCAACAGAGGCACAGGGAGAAAAGCTCTACATTTAAACACAATATTAGTACAAACAAGAACAAAGAATACATTTATAAAATAATAATATTAGTACAAAGAAGAATATTAATACATTTGTGAAATAATTAAATAAATAGGTACAGTATTCTTATATTATAAAAATCTTGAGGTGAAGTAATAAATATACATTCAAATAGTTATTATAGTTGTAGTGCACACTATCATCTGTAGTTAATACTGCTGAAGGGACTAAGAAGGAGATGATGCAGAATTTGCATTCTTAATCCACATTACCCCAGTGTGGAACAGGAGCACAGCCAGTTACTAGCAAGATGGACTTTCAGGGTCCGTTTAAATTCAGATATAGAGAATATGTTTGTTAGCCTGGTAGGTAGGGAATTCCATGCTCTGGCTATATAGGCAGAGTATAGGGATTCACCTGCAGAGTTAGAGGCCTTAGAGACTTCTAATAGCTTTTTGTTATTGGAGCATAAGACTCCTTTTCTGGTATGTGGCTTGATTATACTATACAGAGCTGGGTTTTTTTCTGGGTGATGTAGAATCTTATGTGATAGAATTAGATGATTATACAGTAGGAGATGAGGAAATTCAAGCCACTGCAGTTGTTTTAGGGCTGTACAATGATATGATCTATAGGGTGAGTTGTTGGCAAACCTAGCAATTTTATTGTAGCATACTTCTAATTTACTGCTGACTTTATACTGACAGTCTCAAAAGTTGTAAATATTGATACAATAGATTTAATGGGTTCCTGTTGTAAGTTTGAAAAGGGTAAGTATATTCCCTGGAACTGTGAAAATGTAGAAGTTATTGAGAGAACATACACCAGTATTCTCTCTCAAATTATTCCCACTTTCTCTGATACACAGTTATCTGAGCGCTACTATGTATAAGCATCAGGACAGTGGACGTGAAGTCTTCCTCCACAATGGGGGTACAGATAGCTTGTCCCCAGCAAAAAAAAAAAAAAAAAAAAGAAAACAAAAAAAGTTTTTTTAATGTGTAGTGTGAGTTTTATAATCTGCTTTTACTGGTTACTCTAACTGAATTAGTTTTTTTTAATATATAATTTTTAGACTCATACTACAGGGTCTTAAAATTCTAATATGCTACCATATGTAAGAGTAAGCCAATTAACTGATACATGCTTTATATATCTGCCTCTATATACATACATTTTTTGTACATGCATATGTGTTTATGGATCTAGTTTTAATATTCGAAAGGCCATATCATCACATTTTATTTTTGCAAGATGAAAAAATGAAAACAAAATACCTGAATGATGAATTTTCTCTAGGGCAAGTAAACACTTGCCCAAACCCCAACAGAACACAAACTGGGCTAAATAAAACCCACCTAGGTGGGGGGGCTATGTCTCCCACACCCCCTAATGTGGAGGGCTTCACCCCCAACCCCCACCCCCATAACTATACATACCAGCTCTGGATCTGACTACATTGTAAAAAGGGGGCATGTTGGGCAAGTGTTCACTTGTCCTGTGAAAAATCTGTCATTCGGTTATTTCATTTTTGCAATATTTGTCTTGTGAAAATGAAATTCAATGATATGGCCTTTTGAATATTAGAAGGGGATCTGTGTGTGTGTGTGTGTGTGTGTGTGTGTATATATATATATATATATATATATATATATATATATATATATATATATATATATATATATATATATATTATATATATTTGTGTGTGTATGTGTGTGTGTGTGTGTGTGTGTGTGTGTGTGTGTGTGTGTGTGTGTGCGTATGTGTGGTCATATCTCTGTTAGGTTCTCTTTCTCTATGTATATATGTATAAAGATATAGGAGCAAAATAACTGATTAATTGATATGTATTCTTTTGCATTAATTGTTGTCTGAATCATAAATAAATGATGTTCACCATAGACATATGTCTCTAATGAAAACATTTTCAAATCTATGCAAGTTTTATATACTGATGTGCCATTCTTAATAAAGTGTATCTAGAAGTTTGACTGTTTTATATTTATGTTATTGATTAATTAGATCTATACTATACTAAGTCCACAAGTATTTTAAGCCTTTTTTTAAATATTACTCATATGTGAAGCGAGTAGTTTTAATTCATTGACTTGCATCTTATTGATGAATGATGTTGAACGAATAATTCAGCAATTTATTTAATTGTGTTACATTATAGACAGGTGTCCTTTCTTTGACTATAGGTTTTTAATGTTGTGTTATGTTTCAGTGTAGTTTGCTTTTTTATTTTATTTTATTATATTACTTATTGTTTTGCCATATTTTTTTGTAGTGACAGCTCAGAAAGCTGAACTGTTTTGATACTGGGTTGATGCAATTAAAGATTTTTATTTTTCAATTCCTAGAAATTTCTGCCATTAGCAGTCTTTCAAAGTAGGGTATGTATCATAGAAAGTTCAGCTGTATGTTGATGCATATCATGGAAAGTGCAGTTGTGTGTTGGCATGTATCATGGAAAGTTTAGCTGTACACTGGCACATATCATCAAAAGTATAGCTATACATAGGTACGTATCGTGGAAAGTACAGCTGTATGTTGGCAGATATCAAGGAAAGTTTAGCTGTATATTATCATGTAGCAGGGAAAGTGCAGATGAATGTTGCCACGTATCATGGAAAGTGCGGCTGTATGTTGTCACGTATCATGGAAAGTGCGGCTGTATGTTGGTATGTATCATGGAAAGTTCAGCTGTATATTATCATGTATCAGGGAAAGTGCAGATGAATGTTGCCACGTATCATGGAAAGTATGTTGTCACGTATCATGGAAAATACAGCTGTATGTGGGCATGTATCATGGAAAGTACAGCTGTATAATGTCACTTATGGAAAGTACAGCTGTATGTTGTCACACATTATGGAAAGTGCAACTGTATGTTGTCATGTATCATGGAAAGTGCAGCTGCATGTTGGCATGTATCATGGAAAGTACAGCTGTATGTTGTCACTTATGGAATGAACAGCTGTATGTTGTCAGTTATGGAAAGTACAGCTGTATGTTGTCACGTATCATGGAAAGTGTAGCTGCATGTTGGCATGTATCATGGAAAGTATAGCTGTACGTTGGTACGTATCATGGAAAGTACAGCTGTATGTTGGCATATATCATGGAAAGTAAAGCTGCAGGACTATTTCTGCATTTTCTGTGTGTTTTCTATCTAAAAACAAAAAAAACAAAAAATAATCCTTGTTTTCCCACCTCTCCTCGACTAGTTTAGACCAGTTTACAGGCTTTGCTGTATTCTGGGCTGTGGTGTAGTTCCTGTGTTGTCCATTACCTTACTTGGATAGAAGGAAGTTTCTTTGCTCACCAGTGGGAGTGGGGAGCCTTGAGCAGCCTACCTGTCCCTCTAGGAAGTGACCTCAGCACAAGAGTTGTAGTAATTGGTTGTTTTGGACCATTTCTAGCTCTTTTGACGTTCCCTGTTTAAAATCCGCTTTTGCACGGCTTTGCGCGTTTGTGCGCATAGCGCAGAGCCGGTTAAACAAGGTTAAACTTCTTCTGGCTCCACCAAGTCTGCTCTTCAAATTTTCCCTTAAGGAAGCTCTACTCTTAGTATAATCAGACTACTCACTATATTATAAGCCTAGCACTTGTTCTCAGAACTTCTCTACTAAGTAAGCACTCTCATACTAAGTAAGCACTACATCCACCTACCACCCCTGTGAATATCCACTTCCCTTAAAGGCACAGCACTCCCTTATACTGTTCTAGCATGTTGAGTGGTAGATTACTGGTGTCCTCTCCAGTTCAGCTGGTTAATCTGGGTATCTTGAGACAATGCTACAATTGTCTCATGTACACAGACAACCCTCTCCTCCTCCCAACAAACACAAATACATGTGAGAGATGCAACTATATAGCCAAACTGGAGGCTGAACTCTCTCAACTCAGGGCTGGCATGATCAGACAGGAGGAGATGGTAACCACACACACAACAAACCCAGTCCCACATAGACCTACCACAATTGCAAACCAAACACATAAAAACAGAAAGACATACTCAGAGGCTCTAATAAAAAACTTACCAAAACAACAGAGGCTCCCAAAGCAGACATCCAAAAATCCACCAACTCAAAACAAAACACATGCAACACATACTTCAGTAAATCAGTGTGTCAATCAATCATAGCCCTTAAGGCCAAACACCATGCCTGATACGCTAGTAATAGGTGACTCTATAGTCAGACACACTGATGTCCCGCTTACCAGGCTGAACAAGGAGAGGGTGACTGTGAGCTGCCTATCAGGAGCTAGGATCCGCCACATAACACACGCACTCAGGTCACTCCAAAGCAAGTACAAATATGACTCCGCCATTGTCCATGCTGGCATGAATGACCTGAGATGTACCTCCCTGGACTACATGAAAAGAGACATAGAAGAGCTCTCTGATTATGTAGCCCAGGCTGGTATGACCCTGACCCTGAGCAGCATATTGCCCTCACCAAGAATGATGCCACAATACAAAGACAAGATGATCAGCTTTAATAATTGGCTCAAGTACTGGTGTCATTCTAAGGGGATCCAATGTCTGTCTGCTTGGGATGACATGTTGGACAAGCCACGCTGCTTCAGAAGGGACGGCTTGCACCTGTCACCACTGGGCTTCCGGATATTGGCTAAGGCTCTTGCCACCCCCATAGTGCCTTTTTTAGGCAAGGCTCAAAAGACAAACCCACCTCCTTAGAAAACAAAAATGGAAAAAAACTAAGGGTAATGCTGCTCAATGCCAGAAGTCTAAATCTCAAGATGCAGGCACTCGATGCACTCCTCAGTATGGAGAATATCTACGTCTGTGCAGTAACTGAAACCTGGTTCAAAGCTCCTGAGAGCACCCCAGTGCTACCAGGCTATACCTCGTATCATGCTTTTCGGCCCCAAAAACCCGGGCCGAACCACAAAGGGAGGGGGAGTGTCCATATTCATCAAGGACATCCACACCTCCAGGTTAGTAGCAACACATGAAGCATCGGAGACCATACAGGTGCAACTAACCATAGGCAAAACTGCTATACAACTGGTAGCATGTTACAGACCACCCTCCCAATCTCAGGAACCCCACTCAGCCTTCCTGAAGACATTGGAGGATATGAATGTATCACAAAATACCATCATACTGGGAGACTTCAACTACCCTAACATAGATTGGGTACATTATTCTAGCCCTAACACCCTAGCCCAAAGGTTCCTGGAATTCATAAATTCAAATGCACTGGAACAACTAGTCACCTCTCCCACTAGGGGAGATAAAATACTAGACCTGATCATCACAAACATGGGGACAAAATGCTCCACACCGGAGGTATACCCCTCACTAGTGAGATCTGACCACAAACTAATCACCCTGGATATACATATCCCACCTCCACCCCAGCACAAAAGACCACAGTGAAAAACTTCTCAAAAGCAGACTTCACTCTTCTTAAGACTGAGATGGTATCCTTTAAGCCCACTGGGCCAGTGGATACCACATCCCACAATGCTGAATCCTTCACAAATGCTTTCTATGGACATCTCCAAGAATACATGGATCATGCAATCCCAAATAAATCCAAGTCCCTCTCCACCAAAGGCAAGTGTCCTGTCTGGTGGACCTCATCCATTAACAAATTGCATAACAAAAGAAGGAAGCTACTGCACAACAGAGCAAAATCCCATAAAGGGAAGACATCTCTGATCAACACTAGCAGAAAACTATGTTCTCTCATAAAAACATCCAAGGCCAACTTTGAGAGAAAAATCGCTAAGGACACTAAAGATAACCACAAAGCCTTCTTCAGCTATGTTAGAAACCTGGGCAGAAACCCTCAGATATGCTCAGAGTTAGTTCACAACAACAAAAAATACACTGAACCCACAGATATTGCCAACATTCTGGCTGACAGGTTCAGTGCAAATTTCTCCCCTCTCTCACCCCCAAAAGAAGAAATACTTATCCCAAATGAATGTAATCTCCCTGTCATCTCAGATGTCCAGGTCAGAGCCGTCCCTCAGCAAAGCTAAAAACACAGCATTAATGGGACCTGACGGTATACCGGGTTGCATGCCACGTGAACTCCAAGAGGAGCTAAACCCATACATAAAAATGCTATTTAACCTTGGCCTTACTACAGGATATGTACCTGAACACTGGTGTACAGCAACAGTGGTCCCACTCCACAAAGGGGGTACCAATACAGACCCTGGCAACTACCGCCCCATAAGCTTAACCAGCCTGGTCTGCAAAGCTATGGAAAGAATCATTATGGAACTCATAAACAGAGACATTGGGGACCTACAGACACTTGATCCCACCCAGTTCGGTTTTGTAAAGGGCAGATCCTGCCTTTTGAACCTGGTTGACTTTTTCGAAACAGTCACTAGAGCCACTGATGAGGGCAAAGCAGTCCATGCAGCCTACCTGGACTTGGCTAAGGCCTTCGACACAATATCCCACTCAGGCATCATAGATAGACTCAACAGCTTAAATGTAAACCCTTATGTCACTAGATGGGTTGCAAACTGGCTAAAGAACAGAACCCATAAATTTAAAATCGCTGGAGCAATGTCAGACTCAAAGCCAGTCACAAGTGGTGTCCCAAAGGGATCTGTCCTGGGACCCCTCTTGTTCGGCATTTATTTCTCAGATGTTAAAGCAAACATGGGAGGGTTGTGGCTGACAAAGTTCGCAGATGACTGCAAACTAGGCGCCATAGTCGATACACCAGTGGACACATACATCCTACAAAAAGGCCTCACAGAAATGGACAACTGGTGCCGGAGTCATGGCCTTAAACTAAATGCCAAAAAATGTATAGTCATCCCCTTTGGGAAAAACAAAGTACCCACAAATTATCACATAGACAGCAACCCACTGAGTATGGAAAAAGTAATCAGAGACCTAGGGACCCAAGTCGACAGCGACCTCTCATTTGACACCCACATTGCCAAAGTGGTTAGAAAGACATTCTACCTTGCACACCTTATCATGAAGGGATTCACATCCAGATCCAAGGATGTCATTGTACCCCTATACTTCTACCTCATCAGGCCCATGATTGAGTACAATGCCCCATTTGGTATGTACCTCACCCAGCATTTGCAACAGCTGGAGAGACCACAAAAGTACTTCAACAAGAGGATCAAGGGTCTTCGACATATGTCTTATTCTGCCAGACTAAAGAAACTCCAGCTCTATTCAGTAGCATACCACCTGCTCAGAGGTGATCTGTGCCTGACGTACAAGGCCATATCCAATCAGGAACTGATGGACATGCTCCACCTCAAAAAATCCAAATCCATCAGAACCACGAGAGCTAAAGACTTAAACATTGGCACAAGTATGAATAGGACATGCTGGGGGGATAGATTCATAACCCAGAGGCTTCCCATGCTCTGGAACAGAATCCCAGTTCATGTTAGGCAGAGCCCCTCACTAACTCTCTTCAAGACAAATCTTGATGAGTGGATGAGAGATCGTAAGTTTACCCCAGGGGTCACATCTGTGTCACTACTAGACAGGGGCACAGTAAACTAATTCTATTATATAAGGGGACCTTCACTGTGTCACTTCTAGACAGAGGCACAGTATTCTAAATCTATTCTGTGCATTTTTGTACCATTTCATGGGGTGGCGAAAGCCACATCACTATGGCTAGGCTTACAAATGCTCCAGGGCAGATAGTCTAGTACTAAACTATGAAACTATGGATGGCAGAGCTAAGATGGCCAGCTGAAAGCAGCACCTTTTTCAAGCTCTGTAGAATTACTGTAAAATACAGGAAAACTATTTAATTCTTGACAAAAAAATTACACAGCCTTGAAAATATTTTCCAGCTTGTTTAGTTTCTGATTTTTTGAAGAGGTTTTATAAAGGTTTTCCTATCAAGTTTACTTGGAGACTGAATTCCTGACCGTAAATGAATAATTCTAAACTCTCTCAGGCTGAAATTTCTTTGAGAAAGGACTTACAACAAATAATATCAACTCTGCAAGAATTAACTCTAAAAATAGATGGATTTCATGACTATATAGAAAACCTAAAATAAAATTGTCTCAAATGAACTGAGGCTTTTAAAGAAATGCTACAATAACAGCAAACAAAAAATTCTGAAATGGACAATGCACTAAATTACATTGATGGTAGACTGAAAGAAGAAGAAATACAAACTGATTTTTTAATAAAGCAAAATAATTGGCTTGTAAACAAAATTGATGATCTGGAAAACAGAGAAAGGAGATACAATATAAGAAATTTTGGTCTTCCTTAAAAAAAAAAAACAGAAGGTGAGGACTTAATTTCCTCTCTGAACTTTTGGCTTCCTGAAATATTAAACCTTCAGGAAGGTTTTTCATATAATATCAAAAGAGCTCAAAGGCAAACCCATTCATTCTTACTCAACTTCTCCACCTAAGTCCATTATTATAATTTTTTTATCTTATATTGATAAAGAATTGATACTTAAATCTGCATGGAGTAAAGCACCATTAAAATGTAAACAAAATCTTATCAGATTTGACAATGATTACTCTTCAAAAATAATAGAATAGAGAAATAATTGCTGGTCCCTTGTAAAAGCTCTAAGGCAAAATGGTCTCAAATCCGAGATTCTGTTTCCAGATAAAATAAAAATACAACTACCCAATGAAACATTAACATGGAAGAAGTCTCTAAATTTGTTAAAAAGAATAACCTGCGAACTATAACAGAAGACATGGATTGGTCCTCTCTTTCCTTGAAAAGAACTTCAGAAAATAACTCATAGATTGATATGAAGACAAAGAAATAAACAACTGACTCTATTTCAGCTTCATCTAGAAAAACTTTAAAGTCTACTAATAAGAAATAATTGTTCACTTTGTTCAAATCCTCATTCCATTTAAACAAATCCTTCTTTTTGTTCATCTTCTTTCCTGATGTTTCGGAGTATATTGAACGTCAACACTGAGACATTTAGTGATGGTAACGTATTCATTTATTTTTTAATACATTTTGTGTAAAGTTTCAATGTTCATAATTTAAATAAATATATGTGTTTTCAGTAAATATCTTTTTAATTATATACTTAGAATTATCTGATAACACAAAAAAGCTGGTCTTATTCACTGAAAAATAACAAAGTAATCACACAGAGCTCCAATAAAGGCTGTCCCTCCTCAACATGGCTGCACGATGGTATTAGCAAAAAAACAGGGCTCACATAAAGTAAAAGTTGAACTTTAACTCCTTGAGCATGTAAAATACACCAATGTTGAACAGACAGATTCCAGCATACAAGCAGTTCTTGTCAGAAAAATATGTATTAATGTGTGTGCTTAATGCTAATTAGAAACTAAATAAGTTAATACGTTTTTCATTCTATTTTATATGCACTATTTTATATACAGCTGAGTTTCATATGAGACTAAAAGATGCTTTTGAAACAGCAGTGTGCTTTCTGAAACTTGCAAGATGCCCTCTGACCTAGTAATTGCTAGCACAGCAATATTCATGTTTATGCCTTCTGGAAATGTACTTGAGAAGCAGGTGATTATCTGCTATGTCAGGAAGCAAAGAATGAACAATGCTATATTCTGTAATGTAATGATTTTGAAGAATTAGCTCTGTTCAAAGTATGAGAACACACACAGCTGCAAAGGAAGAGATAAAACAGAAAAGGACTGTTGGAGAAATGAACTGCAATCTATACTTGCTTTGTGCTCAAATTAGCCATAGTACTTTGAATGGTAACATTGCATATATCTAACCGGTGGTAGCCAAGGCCACATTTCTTTTTCTTAGAAAGTTTCTCACAAAAATTGATAGTACAAGCAGAAAATCATATAAACAAGCACTACAAAATAATGATGTTAAAACTTGTGATTTACTACGTCAGCTTGGTAGGCAATGTCTTATTAGAAAATGTATAAAAATGCCTGCATTTCCTGATTCTAGTCAGACAAACTCTGTATTAGCACGTTTTTGTCTCCTTGCTGCAAGATTAAAGTGCCTTAACCTGAACCTACCGTGTATTGATTATTTTTAAAGTATATTTTTCCTTTGACAGTTCTAATGTTAAAACAATAGATTAAGCGCCTTCATCTTCTTACAGAAGACTTCATCAAAATAAACAGAACCCTTAACTGCACCATTTTATACTATATTACTTTATTTTCCATTGGTTAAAACATCAATTAAATAATTATACACATAATATGGTCAAACTAAAATTTAAAAAGACAGCTGTATTATTAATTATGTCATAGTTGTTGAACAGTACTCACTACATAAATTAACTTTAATACTGTTATTATCAATATATATAGTAATCAACTTGAAAAAATTCCTAAAAATATATATGTATGTATATGCATACCGTCTTCTTCTTCTTCTTTCGGCTGCTCCATTAGGGGTTGCCACAGCAGATCAACTGTTTCCATTTTTTCCTGTCCTCTGCATCTTTCTCTGTCACACCAACCACCTGCATGTCCTCTCTCACCACATCCCTAAACCTTATGTTAGGCCTCCCTCTTTTCCTGTTACCTGGCAGCTTCATCCTTAGCATCTTTTTCCCAATATACTCTGCATCCCTCCTCAGCACATGTCCAAACCAATGTAATCTTGCCTCTCTGGTTTTGTCTCCAAACCTTCCAACCTGGGCTGACCCTCTAATATACTTATTCCTAATCCTGTCCATCCTCGTCACACCCAGTGCAAATCTTAACATCTTCAACTCTGCCACATCAAGCTCTGACTCCTGCCTTTTTGTCAATGCCACTGTCTCCAACCAATATAACATAGCTGTTCTCACTACCCTCTTGTAGACCTTCCCTTTCACTCTTACAGGTAGTCTGTCACAAATCACTCTTGACACTCTTCTCCACCCACTCCATCCTGCCTGTACTCTCTTCTTCACCTCTCTTCCACACTCACCATTACTCTGAACTGTTGATCCCAAGTACTTAAACTCATCCACCTTCACCACCTCTACTCCCTGCATCCTCACCATTCCTCTATCCTCCCTCTCATTTACACACATATATTCTGTCTTAGTCCTGCTGACCTTCATTCCTCTTCTCTCTAGAGCATATCTCCACCTCTCCAGGGTCTCCTCCACCTGTTCCCTACTCTCACTACAAATCACAATGTCATCTGCAAACATCATAGTCCACGGGGACTCCTGTCTGATCTCATCTGTCAACCTGTCCACCACCATTGCAAATAAGAAAGGGCTCAGAGCTGATCCTTAATGTAATCCCACCACCACCTTAAACACATCTGTCACTCCCACCGCAGACCTCACCACTGTCACACTACCTTCGTACATATCCTGTACCACTCTTACATACTTCTCTGACACTCCTGACTTCCTCATACAATACTACAACTCCTCTCTAGGCACCCTGTCATATGCTTTCTCTAAATCCACAAAGACACAATGCAACTCCTTCTGACCTTCTCTGTACTTCTCCATCAACACGCTCAGAACAAACCACAACTGTAGTGTTGTTTCCTGGCATGAAACCACCTTTCTAGCAATCTATCTTACTAGCTGTGCTGTAGTTACCCAGCTATTTGGTAACTCTTTGCTGCCACTCAGTGCCTGTCTTAACTCTTCCCTGAACATCACCTCACAATTACCCTTTTTCAATTTCCACCATTTGATTCTTGGTGTTGCCCTCACACTCATCCTCCTCCTCTTGATCACCAATGTCATCCTACAAACCACCATCCTATGCTGCCTAACTACACTTTCCCCTGCCACCACTTTACAGTCTCCAATCTCCTTCAGACTGACCCTTCTACATAAGATATAATCCATCTGTGTGCAACTTCCTCCACTCTTGTATGTCACCCTATGCTCTTCCCTCTTGTTAAAATATGTATTCATCACAGTCATGTCCATCCTTTTCGCAAAATCCACTTCCATCTGACCTTCTGCATTCCTTTGCATAATACCATACCTACCCATCACTTCCTCATCCCCTCTTTTCCGTTCACCAACATGCCCATTGAAATCTGCTCTAATCACCAGTCTCTCACCCTTGGGTACAGTCATCACCACTTCATCCAACTCACTCCAAAATTTTTCTTTCTCATCCATCGCACACCCAACTTGTGGAGCATAAGCACTAACAACAGTCATCATTACACCGTCAAAAAATCTTATTAAACATATAAACCCGCTCATAGAAATTAACAAGAATTAATGAGGAAACTTCCCACAGGACATATTGGAAACAGCCTTATAAAGACTGACAGTATTTTAGTAAGGTAATAGATATGGTAGTAAATATATAAATGTACAAGTGTATAGTTATTAATTTATTATTATACTGATCTTTAGTTTTTAGCCCTTCTGGGCTTGGAGGCATTTATTTTTAGAGCAGGGAGAAGTGAAATATGGTCATTCATTCCAGGTGGAGTACAGGCATCTAATCTTAACTGCCATATCCTAGAAAAGGTGGTTGCTAGTGATAGAGGTGGGGACTGGGAGAACATGTTAGAATACAGGGAGATGATATGGCCTGGTTGTTTGCTAATATGATCATGCAGCCGTGTTGAGGAGGGACAGCCTTTATTGGAGCTCTGTGTGATTACTTTATACTTAGAATTAAATAAGATGTCATGATATCTACTTGGACCAAAGACTAGTTTGCCTTCCAGACATGCAGAATTATTTCTGATTTTTCTCTCTTCCTTTTCTTAGATTTGTTTTTATGTCGACATAGAAAAATGAGGTACTTCATAGCTGGGTGAGATTTGGTCATAAAAGATGTAATATTTATAGGTAATGAATGGTATTTTGCTTAAGGGAAGCTTTGAAAAGGAATTGGTATGGTGCATGCTTCAGAGTCACCTCTCTGTTCATTTTTATTTCTGATGAAAATTTTGTATGAGAGAATACACCTGGGCATTTAACATATTATCTGCTCATCTTGTGCTGCTTTCCATGAGCTTACTGTATTGCCCTCATTGATTTGCTTCCCCTATTCAACAACTTTTTTTTCAATTAGGTTAATACGTGATTGGATGTATAAACAAGAAGCCATCTTTGCACTAATGGGTTGTGCCCCTAATATATTTAGAATCACAATCTCACAGATTCTGCTTATTATTGAGTTATGTTATTAAATAAATAATCTGGTTTTGAAATCATTCTATACATATTTATTAACTTAGGTTGATTTCGAAATACTAACTCTGTTTTTTGTGTGTGTGTGTGTGTGTGTGTGTGTGTGTGTGTCTGTGTGTCTGTGTGTTGCTGTTCGAGCTTGCTTGGTGGTGATTTCCCTATTTACTATGTGGGTACATGCATTGGGATAAGTGTGTCCACAGTGCTTTTTTCTTCATTATGATTTTCTTTGAATAACAAGTAAGATTGATGTTTACAAAATGACAAGGATAAGAGTTTGGGTATAATAGATTTAGAGAGGGGAGGGAGAAATGTAGAAAAAGGGGGGATATAGAGGTAATTTAAAGTTGGATGAATATATATGTATATAATGATTTCTAGGATCTGTATGATGAGTCTTGCTGGCTTATTGGTACATGACAATTAAGGTCATGCTTCTTCCCTTTACAAGTGACAACTCAATACTAACAATAAGAAAGAAGACAACTGCAACATAAATTAATCTGTATCATTTACATTTACATCTTTTGAAATAAAGAGGTTTCATGTTATACTAAGATATAAATATTGTATTAATGAGAGATTTAAAAATAATATATAGGAAAATTATTGAGAAATGTATAAGATTGATGTTTTAGATTTAAAAATACACTTAGGGGAGGCGTCATCTGCTTTACTGATTTATTTTACAGAAGGAGTGTTGTGCAACATACCAGAGTACACTTTAAATACTTTTTGCTGTAAAATGTTTGTGAGGATATTATTTATTTTACATTGAATTAATGTTATTAATTAATTGTTTTAAGATGTTTTAAAAAATTAATACCTTACTAAATTGAAATTCTGTACCTATGTAAAATTATACAATACATTTCTATATCTCATTTATTAATATGTGCATTGATCTAACAGCTATAATAATATTTACTGACATATTTATTGAGAATAACATATTTCATTTCTCATATCTCATTGAATCCAATGAGGAATTTGACTTTGAAGAGATCAACAGCTTACTCTAAAGCATTGGAAAGTGAGGAATCTAGGGAAAAAGAGAAGAGGTGAAAGAACAAAGGAAAAGGAGAGAAAAAAGAAGACATTACCAAGAAAATGGAAAGATGTGTATTTGTCCTTTAGATTATAACAACTTGCTTTATTTATGTTTTTTGTATATATATTTATTACTCTCTCATTTAAATGTAATCTAATTTATACATACATTCTTAATTATACAATGTCTCTTTTATTTATATATTGCTACAGAGCTCTTTTAGATCATATATTCTGTCTGGTAGGGTAGTGTTGGATAGTTTAATAGCCCATTTGTTTAGCTATTGGATTAAGAATTGTGGTAGTTCCATGTTGGTTGTTAATTCACATTACTTACAATTGTATCATATATTTTGCTTCTTAATTGTTTTTGTTTCCTTGTGGCCTTATTTTTTTAATTTATTGCTCCAAAAACTTCAAAACATTTAAAATTGACTCATTGTAGCCAAATCTAAAGACATTAAAAATAATAAATCTAATATACAATAAATGGAAACTTGAAATAAAAAAATATGTTGACATTTTAACTCACAAAACAAACTTAGCAATAGAAATATTAACACTGAACTTCTTATTCATTATCTCCTAAACATATGCATAATATTACTAAACGAATCAAGATCCAATCAAAATTCAATAATATCTTAGAAAATATGAATGAGAGATAGAAAAAATACCACTGACATTGTGGAAATCCTTTTGCTTTCAGATTTCATTACACTACTTTAAATACTAAATCTAATATTCCCACGTTAATTTCAACTTTTACTTTTGACAATTTTAATATTAAGAAAATATACCATCAAATTTAAAAGACAATTTAAACAAAGCCATTACTTACAAATAAATTGTTGGCAAAATTAAAAAAAAAATAAAATCCAATAAAGCTCCAAGATTCGATGGGATAATTTTGGAAATATATAAACTTTTTCCTTCTCATATCTTATCTCTCTTTCACAAAACACTTAAAGAAATTCAATCTAAAGAAAAGATTCCTTCTTCATGGAAATACTCTCTAATAACACCAATATTAAAATATAACAAACATTCACAAATTTCCTCTTCTTATAGGCCTGTTTCACTTTTCAATGACAATTATAAGGGCATTGTATTTCATTTTGTATAGAGTGTTTGTTTGTTACAAGTGCAATCCCCAAGTTAGCAGGGGCACTGAATTTAATAAGTGGTACTCCTACTTTGTATTACTAATCTGCCTCCCATTTCTCTTCATCTGTCCTTATTTTCACAGTTGTCTCTCCCTCTGCCTCTTATTCTACTCTTTCTTCTGATACAGTAGAGGTTGTTCCCTCCTCCTGTCTATCTTCCCACTTTTACTCTTGGTATTTCTCTATCCTTGACTCACACTGGTACTATTCCGTCTCATACTGAATGCTCCTTTCTCTATTCCTATCCTATACACAATCCTCCTCCTACTTTCCTGATGTACTAAGGTTTTTTTTTTGTTTTGTTTTTTTTGTCTCTCCTCTCCTTACAGCTGTAACCACGGGTGTCCTCTGTACTATTCCTACATATAAGGATAGTACTTTGGTCAAGAATCCCTCCAGTCATAGTGAGGATGTCTGAGGATACCCTGCTCCCAGGCATAACAAACACCTCCCAAAGTGAAAAAGGCACAACTTAAATCCTACAGGGACAACTCAGTGTATGTAGCTCTAAGGGCAATATTGCAACAGCATTTTACTATTATCCATCGTCCTACCAGTGTATGTGATAGCAGCCTGCTGCAAGCCCCCTGAGTCCATAGTTATCCCCGACTGCTCCTAATAAGCCCAAAAAAGCATTACAAGTGTTGTGCAGAATCCTAAGTGCTGGGAATCACTCCCCTTATTCGCCACCAGGTGGCAGCATTTTACCATAAAAAGGTCCTGCTAAACCCACTTTTATTAGACCTGAAGGCTAACCAAATAGGATTTATCTCTGCCCCTAACAGAGTTTTTCTACTTAATAATTTCTCTTTCTCCCTTGTTTTTCTTTTTATTTTGAAGGAATTACAATAGTTCTTGTTCATGCTACTAGTACAGACACCACAAAAGATACAATCCCACTCCCTGGCTTTACCTGTAGTTGTAATCCTGTTCACTGATTGTTTCTCCTGAACCACCTCACCTCTCGGTTCTTCCTGCTCCGTTCACCCTCCGGGCTCACTCCACTCCCTTACGCTACCCCCAAATCCTACCCACCCCCAGTGCATCTACATTTATATCTAACCCTGACAACCAATCCAATCTCCACACCAATCAGCACCTTCCTTTAATTACACCCAGCCACACCCAACCCAAACACCCCATCTGATAGCCAAACTAAAGATCTAGCACCCAACCACTACCACACCCATGTTACTTCCTATCTAAATATCTCTAGTAGCTACACTAACCATGCAATTCTTACCACTAGCACTAATTCTAACTCTCTCCACACTAACATTCACCACATCCACACCCACTAACATACCATTAAACAATTCATTCCACACAACACATTCTTTCACACACACACACACAAACACATACATTTTACAATCTGCTCTACACTATTTAGTGATAGCTCATTATTCTATATATACAAAACACCCACCACTCAGCCTCTCAAAAAACAAGCACTACCTAAAACAAATATAGATCTAGCACATGCTATAAAACTCAAACTAATCTACAGAAAATGTTCACTAATCTCAGGAGACATACACCCCAACCCAGGTCCATGCAACAACATTCTCTCACACAAACAAACATCAGACCTACTTATTATAAACCTAAACTCAAGAAGTATATCTAACAAACTGTATGACCTACACACATTCATAGCCCAGTACTCCCCAGATTTACTAACTATTACTGAAACCTGGCTAAAACCTTCCACCCAAAATGAAGAAATTCTCCCACCAGGCTATAACATCCTAAGACTAGACAGAGATGCTAAAAAGGGAGGTGGAGTTGCTATTCTATTTAAAAACACACTCAACCTCCAGCCTCTGCAAACCCCACTTCCCAAATTCCAAAATGCTGAAACATTAGGCTCAGTTCTATCACTAAACAATAAAAAGAGAATTAACATCCTTTGTAGTTATATGCCTCCAGGAAATAACTCAGCAACAATAGAGGAAATCTTATAATGGGCTACAACCAACCTGCCACAAGAAACCATCCTGTTATGTGACCTAAATCTAGATCGGCAATCCTGCAATTCTAGCAATCCCACAAACCATATTAACTTATTCAGATTCTCTCAACTAATCCAAGAACCCACCAGAGTGGACAAAAAATCCAAGAAATGGTCAACTATTGATTGGACTTTAGTAAACTTCCCTAGTCAAAATTATCACATGGGATGTCTACCTGACTCAGTCAGTGATCACTGCCCCACTTTCCTTCTTCATAAAAAGTTAAACATAGCCAAACCCATATTGTTTAAGGAAACTAGAGATGAGCACAAGGTAAATCCACAAATTCTCAACAGTATATTATGACAATGTAATTGGCAACCATTACGTACTCTGGAACTAGACCAGGCAGTTATACTTTTCAATAGTACTTTTATGAATGTTTTGAATACAGTAGCTCCCATTAGAAAACTTAGAACCAAAGTAAACTATGCCCCTTGGCTGACTAGGACCACAAAAGGCTTACTACAAGCCAGAGATAATGCCTGGAAGATCTGGAAAAAGAACAACACTAGCTTAAATAGACAGAACTATCAACATCTTCGTAATCAAGCCAAAAGACAAACAAAGCTAGATTAACAAAGCTACTTCCTAAATCTCCAAAACAAACATTCTAAACCCCCCCCCCAAAAGTTCTGGCATGCTATTAACTCCCTTCTAAAACCTGGTAAAACTACTACCCCAGCTCCCAACACAAATACCACTAATGACAGCTTAGCTTCTCAATTCAACCATCACTTCATAGACTCTATTCTATCACTATCTACCCAGCTATCTAGCAATAACCCTCTATCCACCCCCACTAAGGACCTCAATAATATACCATCTTTTACTCTCTCTCCCGTACCAACCTCCATAGTCAAAAAGCTACTCTCAAAACTAAAGTCTACCACTCCTGCAGCTGATGGCCGACCCACTGATTTCCTAAAACTAGCAGCTGAATCTCTAGCCTACCCTGTCTCAATTCTGATCAACTGCTCCATAAAAGAAGTTTACATCCCTCAACTATGAAAAGTATCACATATTTTCCCCCTATACAAAGGTGGCAACTCCTACGAGTTATCAAACTACCACCCCATTGCTATTCTGTCCCCCCTGTCCAAACTCCTTGAAAAATGTATTCATTCCCAAGTGATGCATTTCTTAACCTCACATAATCTCCTTTCCTCAACCCAGCATGGCTTCCGCCCAAACCATAGTACAACCACTGCTCTTCTGTCTTTCACTAACCAGGTTAACCATCTCAGAAATAACAACAACTTTGTATCTGCCATATCCTTAGATCTCTCTAAGGCATTTGACATGGTCTCACATAACCTACTTCTAGACACACTATCATCAATGTCCTTTGCCCCCTCTACAACTGCTTGGTTCAGAAACTATCTCTCTGATAGGAAACAATCAGTCAAATGGCAAGGAACCCTATCACCCTTACTATCATCCACCATAGGTGTTCCACAAGGCTCAATAGGAAACAATCAGTCAAATGGCAAGGAGCCCTATCACCCTTACTATCATCCACCATAGGTGTTCCACAAGGCTCAATAGGAAACAATCAGTCAAATGGCAAGGCCTATCACCCTTACTATCATCCACCATAGGTGTTCCACAAGGCTCAATAGGAAACAATCAGTCAAATGGCAAGGAACCCTATCACCCTTACTATCATCCACCGTAGGTGTTCCACAAGGCTCAATAGGAAACAATCAGTCAACCTATCACCCTTACTATCATCCACCATCAAGGCTCAATAGGAAACAATCAGTCAAATGGCAAGGAGCCCTATCACCCTTACTATCATCCACCATGGAAGTGTTCCACAAGGCTCAATAGGAAACAATCAGTCAAATGGCAAGGAGCAAGGCCTATCACCCTTACTATCATCCACCATAGGTGTTCCACAAGGCTCAATAGGAAACAATCAGTCAAATGGCAAGGAGCCCTATCACCCTTACTATCATCCACCGTAGGTGTTCCACAAGGCTCAATAGGAAACAATCAGTCAAATGGCCCCTATCACCCTTACTATCATCCACGTGTTCCACAAGGCTCAATAGGAAACAATCAGTCAAATGGCAAGGAGCCCTATCAACTATCATCCACCGTTCCACAAGGCTCAATAGGAAACAATCAGTCAAATGTCAAGGAGCCCTATCACCCTTACTATCATCCACCATAGGCGTTCCACAAGGCTCAATACTGGGCCCATTACTATTCACTATTTTAGAACCCTATCACCCTTACTATCATCCACCATAGGTGTTCCACAAGGCTCAATACTAGGCCCATTACTATTCACTATTTTCACCAACAGACTACACACCTCCACACCGCATGCATCACTCATACAGTACACTGATGACTCCACATTAATCTGCTCAGCCCCATCCCTTACCACTCTTCAAAACCTTACCAAGGAATCCTTCAACTCCATTGAAAAATGGATTACTGATATCCAACTGATTCTTAACCCCAACAAGACAAAACTACTACTATTCACCCCAAGCAAATACAAACCCACACTCCTTTCTTTCACAATCGCTTCCAAAAATGGCACTACAATTTCCCCCTCCCTCCATACAAAACTCCTTGGCATTGAAATAGATAAAGATCTTCACTTCAATGTCCCTATCTCTCAAACCATTAAGAAAATACATAAAAAATTAGCAACACTGTATAAACACAAACACTTCCTAACAGACCAAGCATGAGTCACCCTAGCCCAAACCTACCTTCTGTCTACCCTAATGTATGCATATCCAATCCTAACCCACATTAGGAAAACAGACATGAACAAACTAGAGTCATGTTACAATAAAATTGTTAAATTCGCCAATAACTCTGCTTTTCATAGCCATCATTGCCTTGCTCTAAAAGAGCTACAGTGGTTAGAACTTCCTCATTTAATTAGTTACCACCAACTAGTCCTCACCTATAACATCCTAAAGAATCCCCACAAGACTCCTGCCCTGAATCAACTACTTAACCAATACTCAGCAAACCGTCCACTCCACTCATCCAACAAAACCCTTTTGCATATAACTCAAGCCAACAACACTGCAGGTAAAGCTCTTTTTGCTCATACCATAGCAAAAATGTGGAATAACCTCCCCCAGAATATTTCCTCAGCACCTTCTATCTCACTCTTCAAAAAATCACTCAAATCACACCTCTTGCATTCCTGGCTCTGTCCTTGCATCACATAAATGCTTCCCTGCTCTCCTCAAATACTTCCTACCTTCCTCTATGTTCTGCTTACTGTCTCTATATTACAGTACTAACTACCCCTCAAAACTGCCATACAGGGCCTTCCTCTGGTCACACTTAAACTTGCTTAGCAAAAATATTGTCTATTTATACTGGCATATGTGTTGTCTCTGATGATTGTATTGTTTCAATGAAGTCCTTTTGTTAGTTGGAACAAACCACTTTAATCATGTTTTTCTTGCATGTATATCTTGTAATGTAAATAATGTCTTGTATTGTAAAATTACTACTGTACATATAGTATAATAGTGGAGCTTTTCTCCCCGGGACTCCGCTGTAAATGGACCTCGCTCCAGTCGGACTTTCCCGGTCAACAAATGTAAAATAAAAAATAAAATAAATAAATAAATAAATTATAAGATTCTCATGTCTGTTATTACCAATAGAATAAAAGAATGCAATAGCACAAGTAATTAATTTGGATCAAACAGGTTTTATATCTATATCTATCTATATATATATATATATATATATATATATATATATATATAGATATATCAGAGAAAAAAACATGATAATATTTGACATATTTTTTCTCTTATACTTTCTGAATATGAAGAATAAAGTAGTCCTATTAGTCTGTCTTGATACTGAAAACTCCTTTGATTCTCTAAACCATGATTACTTGTTTCAAATCTTAGAATTATTTGATTTCCTCATAAATTTTATTTAACTTTTAAAGAACATTTATAAAAATAACCTAGTGTATATAAAAATATGTCCTTTTATTTCTGAATACATTTATTTGACTAAAGGCACCAAACAAGGCTGTCCTCTTTCTCTAATCGTATTCCCTTTAGCAATTGAAGTTCTTGCCAATTTAATTCAACAAAACCAAAACATTAAAGGTATGAAATATATTCCTCTAAAAATCTTGCTATTTGCTGATTATATTCTATTGACACTCTATAATTGAGAAACAACTCTTCTTGAGCTGGAGTCTACAATAGAAACATTTCAATTTATTTCTGGACATTATTTTAATCAAACTAAATCTAAATAATTGGCTCACAGGGTGCCTCAATTGAATATATAACCATCAAATTACTATCTTGCATAGATGAAATAAGAACTGTTAATTATGACAATATCATAGATATAACAAAACATTATTTCTAAATGGAAAAAATATAATTTCATTTAAAGATGGACTTCAATTAATAAAGATGATTATTTTTCCCAAACTATTATAGGTAATCCAAGCCTTGTCTCTTGTTCGAAATAAACAACACATTTAGGGAAATAAATAACTTTCTCTTAAATTTCACTTGGTTTCCTCACAAACCTAGAATCGCTGTTTCAGATCATATATGATCTTGGAATCTAGGAGGAATTAAATTTCCAGATATAGATGCTTATATAAAAGCTTCAGTATTTAAAATGATATTAAATTGGATTGATCCTAACTATAATTCAGATTGGAAAAATTTAAATTCAACTATTCTTGACAGCAAGAATAATACTTTACTTATAGTCTAACTAATTCAAATAATTTATATTGGCATTATCTTTGCAGTTTAATACAATATAAAGTATTTCACTCTATGGCTACATAATACTTAAATATTTTACTGAAATATTTAAAAAAAACATTATTTTTATAATATTCATATGAAAATATGGTTTGATTGTTGAATTCCTTTCAGTATCGCAAAAAAAAAAATCAGTAACATTAATAAACATACACTGGAAATTTGGGAGACCAAGAGGTTTGTCTGCTGGAATCGTTGTATTAAAGAGTTAAAACCTAAAGATAATTAACAACTCATTTCAGAATTTAATTTAAACTGTCAAGATTGGCTATTATTACAAAATCTGAAACCTCATGCAAATTAACTATGTATATCTCCAATTCACATTTTAAAGAATAACTTAAACTTTTCTGCTTAATATATGATTTTAGGTATACTAACACAAAAACTGATAATTTAATTATTTCAAAACTTTATAAAATATTTATTGAATATAAAGTAAATTTAAATTTAAAATTTTGGAATCATATTACTTTAGGTAAGGCATCTCAACTTGCTTCTCATAATAAATCTTAGTTGTTATCATTTGTTAGACACACTTCTTTATTTCAGCACTGGCATATATTTACTTGGACATGTTTGGATAGAGCCTTCTTATCCCCAAATAGAATTGCCAAAATGAATGGAAACAGTAGACTTTTCTGTTGGAGATGTTTACAAGAATGTAAATCATATTACATTTGTATGAATGTTCCTCCTTGATTTTATTCTGGACTAAGATTTAGGAATTTTTGCAAGCTTTATTTACTGATAACTTTTCTTTATCAAAGTCTTTAATATGATTTATTGTAAATGATAAAAATGATTAGATGAATGTTAACTACATTCTTCTTTGGACTATCCTTGCGGTAGCAAGGAAATGAATTACCAAGAAATGGAAAATATCTACACCTCCAATATTTGAAGACTTTCTTTTGTTCTTAAAGGAAATAGCATTCAGAGAGACTACATTTAAAGAACAAAGAATTCATCAATAATCCTTGGATTAAAGTGATTCTCTTATTGATTTGTATAAGAATCCTGTTACTACCGCTTGAAAATGATAATGGAAAGCTAGACTTTTCTGGAACATTATTTTCAAAATTCTGTTTTCAGGCCTTTGTATATATTGTACATAGTTTATTTTGATTGTTCTCCATAAGAGTTCTTTATATAATTTATAATATATTTTACTGCATTTGATTATATGTTATTTGCTTATTGGAAAATAAAAAAAATTGAGTTAAAAAAAAGAAGCAGATGTATGTTGACACTTATCATGGAAAGTACATCTGAATGTTGGCACTTATCATGGAAAGTACAGCTGCATCTTGGCACGTATCATGGAAAGTGCAGCTGTATGTTGGCACTTATCATGGAAAGTACAGCTGTATGTTGGCACTTATCATGGAAAGTATAGCTGTATGTTGGCATGTATCATGGTGAGTACATCTGAACACTGGCACATATGCAAAGTACGGCTGTATGTTGGCACTTATGCAAAGTTCAGCTGTACGTTGGCACTTATCATGGAAAGTAAAGCTGTATGTTGGCATGTATCATGAAAAGTACATCTGAATGTTGGCACTTATGGAAAGGACAGCTGTATGTTGGCACTTATCATGGAAAGTACAGCTGTACATTGTCACGTATCATGGAAAGTACAGCTGTATGTTGGCATGTATCATGGAAAGTACATATGAATGTTGGCATTTATCAAAGAAAGTACAGCTGTATGTTGACACTTATCATGGCAAGTACAGCTAAACATTGACATGTATCATGGGAAGTGCAGCTGTACATTGTCACATATCATGGAAAGTGCAGCTGTATATTGGCATGTATCATGGAAAGTTCAGCTGTATGTTCGCACTTATCATGGAAAGTACAGCTGTATGTTCGCATGTATCATGGAAAGTACATCTGAATGTTGGCACTTATGGAAAGCACAGCTGTATGTTGACACTTATCATGGCAAGTACAGCTGTACATTGTCACGTACCATGGAAAGTGCAGCTGTACTTTGTCACATATGGAGAGTGCAGCTGTATGTTGGCATGTATCATGGAAAGTACATATGAATGTTGGCATTTATCATAGAAAGTACAGCTGTATGTTGACACTTATCATGGCAAGTACAGCTAAACATTGACATGTATCATGGGAAGTGCAGCTGTACAGTGTCACATATCATGGAAAGTGCAGCTGTATGTTGGCATGTATCATGGAAAGTTCAGCTGTATGTTGGCACTTGTCATGGAAAGTACAGCTGTATGTTCGCATGTATCATGGAAAGTAAATCTGAATGTTGGCACTTATGGAAAGCACAGCTGTATGTTGACACTTATCATGGCAAGTACAGCTGTACATTGTCACGTACCATGGAAAGTGCAGCTGTACTTTGTCACATATGGAAAGTGCAGCTGTATGTTGGCATACATCATGGAAAGTTCAGCTATTTGTTGGCACTTATCATGGAAAGTACAGCTGTACATTGGCACTTATCATGGAAAGTACAGGTGTATGTTATCACGTGTCATGGAAATTACAGCTGTATGTTAGCATGCATCATGAAAAGTCCTTTTGAATGTTGGCACTTATGGAAAATACATCTGAATGTTGGCACTTATCATGGAAAGTACAGCTGTATGTTGGCATGTATCATGGAAAGTCCATCTGAATGTTGGCAGTTATGGAAATTACAGCTGTATGTTGGCATTTATCATGGAAAGTACAGCTGTATGTTGGCACGTATCATGGAAAGTACAGCTGTACATTGTCACGTATCATGGAAAGTGCAGCTGTATGTTGTCACATATCATGGAAAGTACAACTGTATGTTGGCACTTATGATGGATAGTACAGCTGTATGTTGGCATATATCATGGAAAGTACATCTGAAAGTTGGCAATTATCATGGAAAGTATAGCTGTATGTTGGCACTTATCATGGGAAGTACAGCTGTACGTTGTCACGTATTATGGAAAGTACAGCTGTATGTTGACATGTATGATGAAAAGTACAGCTGTATGTTGGCACTTATGGAAAGTACAGCTATATGTTGGCATGCATCATGGAGAGTACATCTGAAAGTTGACACATCATGGAAAGTACAGCTATACGTTGTCACGTATCATGGAAAGTGCAGCTGTATGTTGGCACTTATCATGGAAAGTCCAGCTGTATGTTGGCACTTATGGAAAGTACAGCTGTATGTTGGAACTTATCATGGAAAGTACAGCTGTATGTTGGAACTTATGGAAAGTACAGCTGTATGTAGGCACTTTTAATGGAAAGCACAGTTGTATGTTGATTCATTTCCTGGTTTACTGTATGGATTTCTATACTTTGTGATGGGTAAAACAGGATGTTGTTTTATTAGTGTTGTATTCTGTCTGGCTATGAATATTTCCTTTCCTATAGGGACCTCTGTGTTTGCTCATATTTTATATATTGGCTATTTATTTTAGGTGGCTATGTATTAATGCGGTGTATCTTTCTATGTCTATTGTTTTACTTCTTTTGAGTAAAGAGCTTTTGGCTGTGTATGAGTTCTTGAAGTCTAGTTGAACATTTTTTAAACTGGTTACTTTTGATGAATTCTGTGTGTCTGCATCATTGATTAGCATAGAGTCATTTAATAAATAGGAATTAAAGGTAGATAGATAGATAAAGATAGGTAGAGAGATAGAGAGATAGAAAGATAGACAGGTAGATAGATAGACAGGTAGGTAGATAGATAGATAGATAGATAGATAGATAGATAGATAGATAGATAGATAGATAGATAGATGGATAGATGTAGATAAATCAGTATGCTAAATGTTGGAACTCGATCATCAGGCAATCTGAAATGTATAGGAATCCATGAGGGTCCAAAGTTAAAACAGGTAGAAGCAGGTTCACTTCTCAGCCCTCCCACTTAAGCCAGAACCTCTATTGACCTCCTATACATGAAGAATATCTTGGCCCTGCACTCCTCTTTCTGATATCTAGGAATCCTGATGGGTTGTTTATAGTATTTCCCACTGAAGTTCATTTGGAATTTCAAGTTTTAGTATGAATTTAATACATACATGAAGTGCTAACTTTAGACACAAGTGGTCATCTAACTTTTGTAACATAGATGCTTTGATTCTGGCAATAAAAAGATGGATTTTAAAGGACAACAGAACTATCTTGCCTTCAGTTTTGTTTTTTTCTTATTTCATTTCATCTTGAAATGTACAGAAGCAGATAACCATTAGTAGTTTAGTGTTCATAGTTTATACACAAGAGGAGAAATCATTCTTTAATGACTAAATTATTAGCTATATTTGAAGCTAATCTGGAATGTTTACTGTGTCAATATAGAAATTTTACAATAACATACATTCAATATACATACATACATTAATACTAGGCTAACTGTCATTGGGGGCCATTTTAAGCCTAGGCAATTGCCCCATGTGAGAATCAAACCCTGTACCTTGTGTTTCTAAGGTAAGCACCTTAACCATTAAGCCAACCTAATGTATACTGAAAATAGGGCTGGGAGAACAAAGTAACAAAGTGTGCCAAGTAAGATTCTGAATACTATGAGGAGAGAATTAATCACCGATTATGATTTTAAATGTTTTCTCCACAAAAAAGAGAACTGCATTAAAAGAGCCTAAGATTTCAACAGCTTCAAAAACCTTGAAATGCTAGCAATACAACTTAATTTTAAACAAGTTTTCTTGTCTTTAAAGATGATAACCCTTTGTTTTATATACATAATTCTAATGTTTACAGAACATAACTATGATAGAAAAAAATTACACTTCATTTAATTTATCTGTAAATTAGAATTACTAAAATTTATAGATTATCTAATTTCTGATCACAGTTTTTTTTCTATTTAAATTTAGATCAAATAATAAATTATTATTTACATGGCATGTTTTATCTTAATTTGTTTCTGGGCAGTATTCATAGCCCTGCCCTTCAATTTTGCATACCATTAATCCACAAATAGTGGCATTATGTCATTATGTAAATAAGGTGAGGTGCGCTCTTTCATGCTGACTTGGTTAAACAAGCCTCTCTGTGGCAAAAGCAGAAAGTACTTAAGGCATAAGCATTCGAAGGAGAGCTTTCATGAGGATAAGGTGCGTTACACATTGGTGTGTGACTATGATTCAAAGAGAGGAATGTGCAAAAGGAATCGCATCCAGGAAAAAGAGGTCATCGTTCCCCTCTACTCGACACTCATTAGACCCATTATAGACTACAACGCCCCTTTTGGAATGTACCTCACAAGACATCTGCAGCAGCTGGAAAGGCCACAGAAGTACCTCACAAAGAGGATTACTGGCCCCAAACAAATGCCCAACACTGACCGCCTCAAAAAACTCCAGCTTTACTCTGTAGCATATCACCTACTCCGAGGTGATTTCTGCCTGACATATAAAGCTATGTCAAACCCAGAGTTGTTGGACATGCTACACCTAAAGAAATCCCAATCCATCTGAGCTACATGCTCTAGGGACCTAAACCTTGTCACCACAATAAACAGGACATGCTGGAGGGATAGATTCCTGTCCCAGAGACTTCCCATACTCTGGAACAGGCTACCCATCTATGTCAAGCAAGTGGATGGGAAATAGGAAATACACCCCGGGGATTACTTCTGTGTCTCTGCTCGACACTGGCACAGGAAAATAACTTTCTTGGGTGGCATAAGCCAGGGAACCTTGTTGGCTAGGCTTATGTAAGCCCTTGGGCCGATAGCCTAGTACCTACCTATGAACCTATCGACCAAGGGCATCATTTCCATACAGAATGCATAAAGAACCCTGAACTTATGGGAATATGCAGCAGTTTACTGGAGGAATGCTTGAGTTAAGAATAAATTAATTAGTTGACTGGAAGGGAAAAAATGAAAAATTTTTATCTTCAAAAAATGTTTCTGTTATTGACATTTTGTGCTTGTACATACTTGGTCAAACTAGTGAAGGGGTCAGTGGGGGAAATGTTTCACTTTGGTGTCAAGTGAAGTCCTTTGCATGCTTGGACAAAGTATTGAGGGATTCCTGGGGAAAAAAGTTTCATTTTGTTTTTATTGATGTGCTTGAAGTACTGAAGGGATCGCTGGGGGAAATAATTCAGTTTGGGTTATGCATGTGCTTATGTATACATGGTTCATACATTGCAAAGCAGATACAAAAGATGTAGCAAAGCTTTTAAGAATGGATGTGCGTGCAGCACACCTATTGGTCTATGAATCACAAGAACATTTCATTACCATACTCCTCCTTACATGATTTCTAATTTACATCTCATTATACCTAATTTTCTTACACTCATTAGTGGGCATTGTGCATTACCATAAATGGCCTCTATGAATGACTAGATGCCTACTCTCACTTGCAGACATCACACATAACCCTGCAGCATTGCACAATGACTAAAAATACCACATGTTTTATTCATTTGTCTTTGTTTGGGGTAGACCACAGATCCACATGGACCGTGTGAGAGTTGTGAGAGTACTATCTGGTTAGGAGACTTGCTCAAAATCACAGTAGGCGAACTTAGGCCGAGGGAATCAAACCCTGGAACACAGAGAGTCGTTTATTGATTTACCTGTATGTCCACCTTACTAATACCTACTAACCCTGTCCCTGTCAGTGACCTTAACCCTGTACCTTACCTTTCAAAAAACTGTCCATAACATGACCACTAATCAAGGCACCTTGGGCACACACACACACACACACACACACACACACACACACACACACACACACACACACACACACACACACACAAACACACACTACAATATGACTATTCCCTACACTAGCAGAAACATAATGTCAAAATATTCATAATATTAGAAGATTTCAGCATTACTTTCTTAAACCCTGACTTACCTGAACTGCATGCAATTAATATCCTTCCCCCCATGTCAAAATTCTGGAAAAATGTATCCACACTCAATTACTACAATACCTGTTATCTCACGACCTTATTTCTCCCTCCCAATATGGTTTCAGACCAAAACATAGCACCACCACAGCCCTAATTCATTTCTCAACCAACTGAGAAATTCAAATCAGGAAGTAGCATCAATCTTGTTAAACATGTCAAAAGTGTTTGACACTGTCTCCCATCAGAAACTCCTTAATACTCTTGCCTCACTAACCCTATCAAAGACTTCTCTTACCTGGTTCCTAAGTGATCTTTCTGACAGACAACAAGCAGTACGATGGAAAACTGAACTCACCACTTTTGTCTGTCTCGGTTGGAGTCCCCAAGGGTCCATATTAGGACCCCTTCTTATTACCATCTTCTCTAATGATCTATCCTCATCCACAACACATGTTAAAGTAGTTCAGTATGTGGATGATTCAACTTTAATCTGCTCAGCAGATACCTTACTAGATCTCCAAATAGTAGCCCAACAAGCTTTTAATAATATAGAAACATATCTAAGTAAATCACAACTAATCCTCAACCCCCAAAAGACACAGTTAATGCTATTTACCAGTAGTAAACAATCACCAAACACCCCTCCTTTCACTATTCTCTCAGTAAACAACACAGTCATCCAACCAGTTGAGCATACAAAATGCCTTGGTGTGACAGTTGACAACAACCTCAGATTTGACCAACACATAGCTATCACAATTAAGAAAGTTCACATCAGACTTGACTCACTGTAAAGAAGCAAGTCATTCCTCACTGACAATACCAGACTAGCCATATCCAGAACCTTCCTCCTCTCTCCACTCCTATATGCTTTCCCCCTCTTTACCAACTTAAAAAGAAATCAGACTTAACCAAATTGGAAACTTGCTACAACAAAATAGCCTGCTTCGCAGCCAACCTTCCCCACCAAACCCATCATTGTATTGCTCTACATAAATTAAATTGGCTCAAGCTACCTAACCTTCTTCATCTCTACCAACTTAAATTCACACACAATATCATCTTCCATCCTGACAACTGCCCATCCCTCATGGAACTCGTTGCTCCCTACTCATGCCCACCAACTTTAAGATCTGCAGGCAGAAACTTTCTCACTGTAAACAAAGCTAACAACACTCATGGTAAAGCCCTATTCTCAAAACAAATTGCCAAATTATGGAACTCCCTACCCCACACCCTCCAAAACACACCTGAATCTACCAGTTTTAAACAACTACTATTTAAACATTTGTGACGCCCGTGTGCCCTTGCCTAGCAATCAAGGAGCCTCAATTCTCAACACTAATACCAGAGAGCACAACTCATATGAGAGGAAAGGAAACAGGTGCAGGCCATGCCTAAATGGCTTCCACTTTGGCATATTCTGGCCTTATCTTAGCACTGCCAACTCTATTCCTTAGGTAGGAGACCACCGCCATACCCAACTGACATTTGCTCGGCTTAACGGTCAACCCTGCCCTCTGTAGTCTGCCAAGCACCTCCCTGACATGCTGAAGGTGCTCTGGCCAGGAATGGCTGTAGATGGCAATATCATCTAGGTAAGGAAAGGCAAACCCTCTTGCTCCTGCTAGGATATGATCCACCAGCCTCTGGAAAGTTGCTGGGGCATTCTTCATCCCAAACGGCATCTTTGTGAACTCATACAAGCCAAAAGGAGTCATAAAGGCTGACTTCTCTCTAGCACTGGGAGTCAAGGGCACCTGCCACTAACCCTTGGTAAGATCAATGGTTGTAAGATACTTAGCCCCCACCCAGCTGTTCTAGGGCCTCATCTGTCCTAGGCATGGGGTAAGCATCTGTCTCTGTGTGACTATTTAATTTCCTGTAGTCCACACAGAACCTGGTGCTGCCATCCTTCTTTGGCACCAGCATCACTGAGGAGGCCCAGGGACTGTTGGACTTTTGAATCATCCGTAGTTCCAACATCTCCTGTACCTCCTCCCTCAGGGTCTGTCTGACTCTCACAGGCACCCTATAAGGGGCCTGCCTAATAGGCCTTTGGGGTCTTCTATCCACCTGGTGCTGCACCAGGTGGGTGCACCCTGGTTTCCCAGTGAACATGTCCCCAAATTCCTGCAACACTGCTCAGATTTCTCGAACCTGGGTAGGAGATAGCTGCTGGGACATTGCTACCCATTCCATTGAGGTGTCAGCCCGAGCCACACTGAGGAGATCAGTCCCCAGATCTCCCTCAGACTCCTCCTGCAATCCACTGCAAATGCTCAGCACAAGGGCCTCCCTATCATGGTAAGATTTCAGCATATTAACATGGTACAATTTGTACCCCTGCCATCTGCCTAGCAGTTCCACCATGTAGTTAACATCACTTACTTTTCTTACCATCTTGTAGGGACCCTCTCAAGCTGCTTGCAGCTTGTTGTGTCTGACAGGAAGGAGAACCATTACCTGTCACCCCACAGATTACTCTCTAGCTCGAGCATTCCTGTCATGCAACACCATTTTCTGTTGTTGGGCATTTGCCAGGTTCTCCTGGGCCAAGTCCAAGAGTTCCCGAGCCTCATCCCTGAGGTTTAGGATGTATGCCACAACAGACGCCTTGTGAGACTCGCACTCACCTTCCCACTCATCTCGAATTAAATATAGAGGTCCCCTCTCCCTATGCCCATACAGCAATTCAAAGGCAGAAAACCCTGTGGATTCCTGGGGAACTTTTCTGTAAGCAAACAACAGATGGGGCAAATATTTGTCCCACTCTCTCTTAAACTGATTTACAAATGCCTGTAGCATGGACTTGATTGTAGAGTTGAACCTCTCAACAAGACCATTTGTCTGGGGATGGTAGGGGGTGGTGTTCATGTGCTTCACCCTACAGGACTTCCACAGACAAGCCATCAGGTCTGACATGAAATTGGCATCTCTGTCAGTCAGTATTTCCTTTGGGAAACCTACTCTGCTGAAAATCTCTAACAAAGCATTTGCCACTTTTGCTGCCTCAATGGAGCACAAAGCCACTGCCTCAGGGTATCGTGTAGCATAATCCACTACCACTAGTATATACTTTTTTCCTGTGGAACTTGGGGTACTCAGAGGACCCACAATATCCATAGCTACCCTCTGAAATGGCTTTTCAATCACAGGCAAAGGCATCAAAGGAGCTCTCACCTTGTCTCCTGCCTTGTCTACCTTTTGGCACTGCTCACAGGTCTTGCAGTACCCTGTTACATCTCTGAAAATTCCAGGCCAATAGACGTTCTGCATAATCCACCTCTTTGTATGTTTTATGCCCATATGACCTGCAAAGAGAATATCATGGGCTATGGCTAGAAGCACCAAATGGCAGGGTCTAGGCACTACCAATTGCTGTACTCTCTCACCTTCTAGCTCTCTCTCAGGGGTCCACTCTCTGTATAGTAACCCTTTGTCCCAGTATATAGATTCCCCCTTTCCTTGAGAATCAGGTGCCTCCCTAGCTACCTGCCTCAGGCCTTGCAATGTAGGGTCTGAGTGCTGAGCCTATCTCAACTCTCTCCTTGTAACCATTTCCAACTCCCCTTCCACAGGAAGTATGGCATCCTCTGACAGTGGTGCCTCACTGCCAGCTTGGGTACTACTACTCACCTCTACCTTTGCAGTCACTCTGTCATAGGGTCCATCAGTACCCACAAGCAGCTGTGGCTCACCTTCAGTTTCACTGTTACAGAGTGGCACCCTCTCTGAAGTAACCACCTCAGCAGTCCTGGCTGCAAGTATGCAGTTTGTCTAGGTCTCCCCCAGGCTACCAGATGCACATGCTTGTCTCCTAGCCTGACTGTGTGTAACTGCATAAGCACATGTTACTGTCTCATCCAAATCCTTCCCTCTCAGGACATCTGCAGGATGGTAGTTTAGTACCTCTATTGTCTCAAAACAACCTACTATTGGCATTTTGTCTTTCCCACTTACTGGCTCCATCACCTTTGGTTCCCCACCTTGCCTCTGTGGACTCCTGTATGCCACATGGCCCCACTGGTTGCATTCAAAACATTTAACCCTAGCTCCTGGACATGTACCAGGACTAGTGGCTTCCCCTGCTACTGGCAGATTTTGTTGGAGCAATCTGTACTGCCCACCATGGTTTCCTTTAGACCCACGAGCAGGTGCTGGGCATCCCTTCCTGTGCAAGGCTGCCCTGCTTGCCAGGAATAGGTCTCCCTTCTTCCCCAACTCATCTGAAGTAACACATTGTCTATCAGCTAACCAGATCCTCATGTCCTCAGGCAAAGTGCTAAGGGCTTGTTCCCTCACCAAAAGGTCTGCCAGCCCTTCAAAAGTAGTGACCTGACATCTACTCACCCACCTATGGAAATAAGTGTTCAATTCAGCAACATATTCACACATGCTTTCATCTGCCTTGCGTCTATGCTCACAAAAATTTATTTTTTTACAGCAGTATAATCAAAACAGTCAGCGTCAGGCATTTTTGATACAACAGTTACAGCTTTGCCATGGAGTAAGGAGGCCAGGAGCCATACCAACTGCCCTTGGTCAACTTCATGCTGTTTACATACCCTCTCAAACACATGAATGAAACTATCAAAATTATCCCCCTCTTTAAACTGCAGAAAAAAATTACTGACCTTTTGTGCTTCTGGGTCCAGTCACTCCCTTCCCCATTACCTCCATGATTCTGGTGAAGAGTCAGCATCTCCTTCGCATGCCGCCTCTGCCTTTCTTTTCCCTCAACTTCCAGACGTAACCGTTTCTCATTCTTCTCACTCTCTAGATGTCTCAATCTCTCAGCTGCTTCTAATTCCACATGCCTGGCCTCCAACTCAAGTCTCTTTAGCTCCAGCTGGATTTTTATGTCCACTGCAGAAAGGTTGAGCTGTCCTTTCTCCGAGGGTATTATATCACCACTGCCAGTCTGATTGTCCTCCAGGCTGCTGTTTACTGATACAGTTGTAAACCAAGGCTGCAATCAGGTCTGCCTTAGTCAGGTTTCCATGCACCAGTCCCCTAGCCTGGTGCATCTCTGCCAGCTGGCTCCTTGTCAGCTCTCCATACTCCTCTGCTGATATGCTGCCTGCTCACCCTGACTAACTAAGCTAACAAAAGAAATAAAACAATTGTGATCTGAACTCTGAGTATTCACTGCATGGCTGTTTTCGAGTACAAAACACCTTCAAAGTTCACTGTACACAAGCTACAGGATTCACTCTACCCACACCACTACAAGCCAATTAGAATTTGCCAACTAATTAATTTATGATGTGGCTATCCCACCTCTGCCAAATAATTAATATGTGAGGATATCCCAAACACTGCCACCAATTAATATGTGGTGCCCGTGCCCTGGCCCAGCAATCACGGAGCATCAATCCTCACCACTAACACCAGAGAGGGCATCTCATATATGAGGAAAGGATAACAAATACACACAGCAAAGTGCAATTTGCCTTAAGAACACACAGAAATCACAGTCAGTCTGCTGCTGGTCACTCGCTTGCTTTCCAGGTCCCCAATAAGACTCTCCACTGGCACAGCTATAGGGTCCAGATCCCAGCCTAGTGGGCAAGTGGGCAAACTAAAACCTCTAGCTCCCTCTGTCCAACCAGGGCTCCATGTCCCTGCCCAAGTAGCTGACACACACACACACACACACACACACACACACACACACACACACACACACACACACACACACGCACTCTGAGATAAGTTTATACAACCACACAGACACTCCTGGGGGAGGCTTGCACAGGTTCTCCAGCTGTGCCCCTCTATCTCAGACTATACAGTAGTACCAGCTACTACCACCCACTAATATTTATCAGCTACTCAAAGGCCCTTAAAAGGGTGTCCAATTATTACTGTGCAATATTATTATTCAATTGGTAGATGTGACTAAACAGTCAAACCTTATTTGGAGTGACCTAGACGATAAACTCCATAAATATGCAATGTACTCTAGAGCTTAAACTATCTCTACACAAAACCAGCCACAGTTAAAAAAGGTTTGAAAATATTTAATAATAAATAATTAAAACCACAAGGCAATACTTTCTATTACACAGTCAGTGCTAGTCAAGAGTTCAGAGATTACACATGAATACTTAAAATAATTCAGTAGTACAGTTCTGACATCACAGAAAAGCACTTAGTCTAAACTTTCTAATTCTAGCTACTTCTAGGAGAAAACACAGTACTAACATACTACTTACATAAAGAAAGCATAAGGTAGTGCTGAGTTGGATGTTCAAGACAAAAAAGCTTAATGCCTTCTGGTTCTCTCTGTTTAAATTGAAACTGCAGTTCTGATAAAACATTACATCATTTCACACTTTATTGGTGTTCCTAGGCTTACAGAAACTGCATTTACATTCTTTTACACTTAGAGCAATAAAGGATATTCCACATGTAAATTCTGGTCATTAACTTTAGCCTTAAAACAATAGGCAGGAAGCCTTCATCTAGCCCGGCTGGAGCCGACTTTAGATCAAAGGGTCACAACAACATGCTTATACTGGGTCAGTAGAGAGCACTGTTGCCATATTTTATAACAGCATTTTTTCATTTAAGACAACAAGCCTGTGATTCACATTCATATTTAGAAATGAATGCAGCTTAAATGTAAACCCATATGTCACAAGATGGGTTGCAAACTGGCTTAAGGACAGAACCCACAGGGTTAGAGTTGCTGGCGCTATGTCAGACTCCAAGCCGGTCACAAGCGGTGTCCCACAGGGCTCGGTCCTTGGCCCCCTATTGTTCAGCATCTACTTCTCAGAAGTACAGGCCAACATGGGAGGACTTTGGCTGACAAAGTTTGCAGACGACTGCAAACTGGGCGCCATAGTGGAAAGTGCATCGGACACGGATATCCTTCAGAAGGGACTCACGGAAACAGATAGCTGGTGCCAGAGCCATGGCCTGAAGTTAAACACCAAAAATGTATAGTCATACCCTTCGAAAAACAAGGTAACCCCAAGCTACCATATAGGTGGCAATCCACTAAGCACAGAAGAGGTTATCAGGACCTGGGGACCCAGGTTGACAGTGGCCTTTCTTTGACACTCACATTGCTAAAGTGGTTAGAAAGACCTTCTACATTGCCCACCTGATCATGAAGGGATTCACATCCAGATCTAGTGAGGTCATTGTTCCCCTGTACTCTTCACTTATCAGACCAATGATTGAGTACAATGCCCCATTCGGGATGTATCGCACCCGACATCTGCAGCAATTGGAGAGACCCCAAAAGTTCCTCACCAAAAGGATAAAGGGACTCCAAAATCTGTCATATGCTGCCAGATTGAAGAAACTCCAGCTCTATTCAGTTGCATACCGTCTGCTCAGAGGTGACAAGTGCCTGACATACAAGGCCATGTCCAACCTGGAATTAATGGATATGCTCCACCTCAAAAAATCCAAATCCACCAAAACCACTAGAGAAAGTGACTTAAACCTTAGCACGGATATAAATAGGACGTGCTGGAGGGATAGATTTATCACTCAGAGACTCCCTATGCTGTGGAATAAAATCCTGGTCCATGTGAGGCAGAGCACCTCGCTGGCTCTGTTCAAGAGAAATCTTGACCTGTGGATGGGAGATTGTAGGTTTATCCCGGGAATCATCTCTGTGTCACTGCTGGACAGAGGCACAACAAACTAATGGGCACAGTATTTTTTCATATAAGGGGTGGCGTAAGCCACAAAAATTTGGGCTAGGCTTATAAATGCCTTAGGGCAGATAGCCTAGTATAAACCTATGAACCTATGAACCTATGAACCTATAGAATTATGTATAAAGTTATATCTGGCTAGGCTGGCAGCTTACACCCATCTCTATCAGTCTTCACAACATCTATCCAAGGATTGACATTGCTCTTGCACCAGACCTGACTGACAAGATATCCATAACTCTGTCAACGCACTGTCCGCTTATATTTATATATAAAACCCAGCCACTGGGAATACACAAGCCAGTGCATTTCTTTGTGCCGGTCCCAAGCCCGGATAAATGGGGAGGGTTGTGTCAGGAAGGGCATCTGGCATAAAAATTCTGCCACATAACTTATGGTGCAAAAATTTCATATTTCCATACCGGATCGGCCGAGGCCCGGGTTAACAATGACCGCCACCGGTACTGTTAGCCAACAGGGTGCTGGTGGAAATTGGGTTACTGTTGGCCAAAGGAGAAGAGGAGGGTGAAGGCATGCCCGAAGGCAGGAAGAGGGGAGGAAGGTTAGGAGTGTAGCAGTGAGGATAGGAACTTTGAATGTTGGCAGTATGACTGGTATAGGAAGAGAGCTAGCTGATATGATGGAGAGAAGGAAGGTTGATATATTGTGTGTGCAAGAGACCAGATGGAAGAGAAGTAAGGTCAGGTGTTTAGGAAATGGGTTCAAATTGTTCTATCATGGTGTGGATGGCAGGAGAAATGGGGTAGGGGTTATACTAAAGGAACAATATGCCAAGAGTGTTTTAGACGTGAAGAGAGTGTCTGACAGAGTGATGTTTATGAAGCTCGAAATTGATGGTGTAATGATGAATGTCGTTAGTGCATATGCTCCACAGGTTGGGTATGCGATGGATGAGAAAGAGAAATTTTGGAGTGAGTTGGATGAAGTCATGGTGAGTGTACCCAAGGGTGAGAGACTAGTGATTGGAGCGGACTTTAATGGGCATATTGGTGAAGTGAACAGAGGGGATGAGGAAGTGATGGGTAGGTATGGTGTTAAGGAGAGGAATGCAGAAGGTTAGATGACTGTGGATTTTGCAAAACGGATGGACATGGCTGTGGTGAATACGTATTTTAAGAAGAGGGAGGAGCATAGGGTGACGTACAAGAGTGGAGGAAGATGCACACAGGTGGATTATATCCTATGTAGGAGGGCCAGTCTGAAGGAGATTGGAGACTGTAAAGTGGTGGCAGGGGAAAGTGTAGTTAAGCAGCATAGAATGGTGGTCTGTAGGATGACGTTGGTGATCAAGAAGAGGAGGAGGAGTGTGAAAACAGTGCCAAGGATTAAATGGTGGAAGTTTAAAAAGGGTGATTGTGAAGTGGGGTTTAGGGAAGAGTTAAGACAGGCACTGGGAGGCAGTGGAGAGTTACCGAATAGCTGGGTAACTACAGCAGAACTAGTAAGGGAGACAGCTAGAAAGGTGCTTGGTGTGACATCTGGACAGAGGAAGGAGGACAAGGAGACCTGGTGGTGGAATGAGGAAGTACAGGAGAGTATACAGAGGAAGAGGCTGGTGAAGAAGAAGTGGGATTGTCAAAGAGATGAAGAAAGTAGACATGAGTATAAGGAGATGAGGCGCATGGCAAAGAGAGAGAGGTGGCGAAAGCTAAGGATATGGCATATGGAGAGTTGTATGAGAGATTGGACACTAAAAAGGGAGAAAAGGACCTGTACCGATTGACTAGACAGAGGGACAGAGCTGGGAAAGATGTGCAGCAAGTAAGGGTGATAAAGGATAGTGAGAGAAAGGTACTCACAAGAGAGGAGAGTGTGTTGAGTAGATGGAAAGAGTACTTTGAGAGGCTGATGAATGAAGAGAATGAGAGAGAGAGAGAGAAGGTTGGGGGATGTGGGGATAGTGAATCAGGAAGTGAAACAGATTAGCAAGGAGGAAGTAAGGACAGCTATGAAGAGGATGAAGAATGGAAAGGCTGTTGGCCCAGATGACATACCAATGGAAGCATGGAGGTGCTTAGGCGAAATGGCAGTGGAATTTTTAACTAGATTGTTTAATG
Source organism: Protopterus annectens (assembly GCF_019279795.1). Lineage (NCBI taxonomy): Eukaryota > Metazoa > Chordata > Ceratodontiformes > Protopteridae > Protopterus > Protopterus annectens. The sequence goes on from NC_056746.1 coordinate 405,220,957, forward strand.
AAATTTTGGAAAGTCAGAGGATACCTGAGGAGTGGAGAAAAAGTGTTTTGGTACTTATCTTTAAGAATAAGGGTGATGCGCAGAGCTGCAGTAACTACAGAGGGATAAAAATGATCAGTCACAGCTTGAAGTTATGGGAAAGAGTAGTAGAAGCTAGGTTAAGAAGGGAGGTCATGATTAGTGATCAGCAGTATGGTTTCATGCCAGGAAAGAGCACTACAGATGCAATGTTTGCTCTGAGTGTGTTATTGGAGAAATACAGAGAAGGCCAGAAGGAGTTGCATTGTGTCTTTGTAGACTTGGAGAAAGCATATGACAGAGTGCCTAGAGAAGAGTTGTGGTATTGTATGAGGAAGTCGGGAGTGGCAGAGAAGTATGTAAGAGTGGTACAGGATATGTACGAGGGTAGTGTGACAGTAGTGAGGACTGCAGTGGGAGTGACAGATCCATTTAAGGTGGAGGTGGGATTACATCAAGGATCAGCTCTGATTCCTTTCTTATTTGCAGTGGTGATGGACAGGTTGACAGATGAGATCGGACAGGAGGCCCCGTGGACTATGATGTTTGCAGATGACATTGTGATCTGTAGTGAGAGTAGGAATCAGGTTGAGGAGACTCTGGAGAGATGGAGATATGCTCTAGAGAGCAGAGGAATGAAGGTCAGCAGGGCTAAGGCAGAATATATGTGTGTAAATGAGAGGGAGGGTAGAGGAATGGTGAGGATGCAGGGAGTAGTGTTGGTAAAGGTGGACGAGTTTAAGTACATGGGATCAACAGTTCAGAGTAATGGTAAATGTAGAAGAGAGGTGAAGAAGAGAGTACAGGTAGGGTGGAATGGGTGGAGAAGAGTGTCAGGAGAGATTTGTGACAGACAGGTACCAGTAAGAGTGAAAGGGAAGGTCTACAAGAGGGTAGTGAGACCAGCTATGTTATATGGGTTGGAGACAGTGGCATTGACAAAAAGGCAGGAGTCAGAGCTGGATGTGGCAGAGTTAAAGATGTTAAGATTTGCACTCGGTGTGACTAGGATGGATAGGATTAGGAATCAGTATATTAAAGGGTCAGCTCATGTTGGACAGTTTGGGAAAAAGATGCAAAGGATGAAGCTGTCAGGTAAGAGGAAATGAGGATGGCCTAAGATAAGGTTTATGGATGTGGTGAGAGAGGACATGCAGGCGGTTGGTGTGACAGAGCAACATGCAGAGGATAGGAAGAAATGGAAAGAGATGATCCACTGTGGGGACCCCTAACAGGAAAAGCCAAAAGATGATGATGATATATATATATATATATATATATATATATATATATATATATATATATATATATGCAAACCTGACTGAAAAAATATCTATAACTCTCTCAACAAACTCTCCACTCCTTACCTCATTTTAAATATATATATATATATATATATATATATATATATATATGTATGTAGATATATAAATATATATAAATATATAAATATATATATATATATATATATATATATATAATATATATATATATATATATATATATATATATATATATATATATATATATATATATATATATATATGGATATACTGTATTTGGCTGAATTTCATTTGGTCAAAAATTACTTCAAGCAGTCCACTTCACTGAAAGCACATTTGGTTGAAAATGGTATTTAGCCCCTGCCCCACTGCAGTGTGACCCTGGAGTGAGAATACTATGTAAGGGGGGGTATGGGGGTCTAGCTCCACACATAATTGCAGTTTATGCACTATTATATACATGTGTATCAATTAAAAATACATTGAAACATATAGCATCAGCAAAACTGGTTGCAAACTTTATATTCTCACTCCAGGGTCACACTGCAGTGGGGCAGGGGCTATATTCCATTTTCAACCAAATGTAATTCGCCCAAATGTGCTTTCAGTCAAATGTGCTTTCAGTGAAGTGGGCTGCTTGAAATCCTTTTCGACTAAATGTAATTCGACTAATAGCAGTGGACCCATATATAAATATATATATATATATATATATATATATATATATATATATATATATATATATATATATATATATATATATATATATACACAAACCTGACTGACAAGATATCTCTAGCTCTCTCAACACACTGTCCACTCCTTACCTCATTTTAGTAGCCGACTCCAAATCCAGCTCCACAGAAGTGACAAGTTGGGTACCTTAGGGTTCAGTCCTGGGACCACTCTTGTTTGGCATCTACTTCTCTGAAGTACAGGCCAGCACTAAGGGACTCTGGCTAACAAAGTTTGCAGATGACTGCAAACTAGGAGCCATTACTGAATCCCCAAATGATGTGGATATTCTACAAAAGGGCCTTACAGAAACAGATACCTGGTGCCAGTGCCATGGGCTCAAGCTTAATGCCAAGAAATGTATATTTTTGTCTCCTTGCCAGACCAGCACGGAGCTGAGCCTCATACTAACACAGCTGCTGACATCTTCTGAAGTTCCAATATCAGAATAAAGACTGCAACTGCAGGGCTACAGTTCACAGGTTTGGAACCACACCCTCTGGGGTGTGCCATCCACCCTAAACAAACCCAGCTACCATGCAGAGGCATTAGACATTGAACTGCTATTACTGGCAAGGTTGGTTTTACCAAACTGCTTTGTCACATATTTTTTTAAAGGAATACGTTCACATTTCATTTCCATGGTGACTAAATTATAAGTTACCTAGTGCTATTTCTGCTTCTGTGCTTTACTGTTGTTATCTTTATTTGAACAACAAACCTGAATGTAATGCATCAGTCATTTATTTAATCACATTTTTTGCAGTACTGCATCAGTAGAAGTATTTGTTCTGTTTCTTTCTTTTCTGTATAACTACATCTTCCTGTTTGTTTCACTGGGCTTCAAGCTGCTGGCAAAGGCTCTTGGCTCCCCCATAGTGCCTTTTTAGGCAAAGTCATGAGCACAAAATTGCCAACATGAAAAATTCTTCTAAATAAAATTTAAAGGTCATGTTGCTAAACACTAGGAGTCTTGGCACTCATTGCAAGCATTCTGAATCCTGGAGGATACTAACATCTGTGCGTCACTGAAACCTGGTTCAAAGCTGGGGAGAAATCCCCAGCCTTACCAAGTTACTCATCCTACCAAACGTTCAGACCCCACATGGAGGGTTACAAAGCCAAAGGAGGTAGTGTTTCAATATTTATCAAATACACACACCTCCAGGCTGGTCAAACAGTATGACACACAGGAGACACTCCAAGTGCAGTTAACTGTTGACAAAACACATGTTCAAATTATAGCTAGCTACACACCCCCAACCATGACTCAGGATGCCCACTTCACCTATCTGGACTTACTTGAATCCTTCAAGATTCAACCCTCTAGCCTGATGCTGGGTAACTTTAAGTACCCAACCATAGAGTGGAAGACGTATTCTAGCACAAACATGAATGCCCAGAAATTCCTTGACTTCATCAATACCAATGCATTGGATCAGCTGGTCAACACCTCCACAAGAGGTGAAAATATCCTGGAGTTGGACCTAACCAACATAAGTAGCCACTGTAGTACCCCTACAGTGTCATCCTCCTTGGTAAGATCTGACCATAACATGATCACTTTCAAAGTCACCATCTCCCCTGACCCCCCCTTGTCAGGGTCAAACAAAAAAATACTTTTCCAGAGCTGACTACAATCTCCTGAGAGCAGGTATAAGCAGCTTCACAGCCACTGTCCCTTCAGTTGGAACTAACACTATTGTCCAAGCCTACACCAAAAAAATATATGAGCACCTACATAGCTGCATGGAATCAGCAGTACCTGACAGACCAAATCACGTTCCTCAAGAAGAGCAAACCTGTCTGGTGGACAGCAGCAATAAACAAACGCTATAATAAAAGGAAAGAATTGGTGTCCAGGACTAAAAAGAAGCAGGTGCCAAGTTGGAAGCACTCTCTCCTTTATCTGAACATGCAAATAAGGTCACTGGTGAAATCCTCTAAGGATAATTTTGAGACCAAATTGGCCACATTCACTAAGGACAATCACATGGCCATCTTCACATACATCTGCACTCTCAAAGATAACTCCCAGATCTCTTCTGAACTGGTGGTCAAGAAACCAAGTACACAAATGCTGTAGATATAGCCAGCCTGCTGGCAGACAGATTCAGTGAAACTTTCAGCCCCTGTCCCCCACATCAGTAAACTAGGACATCACAAGCACTTGTCCCCCTCCCCTCATCACCAGGGAGCAAGTCTTTAATGCCATCCCAAAGGCAAAAAATACAGCCTCCATGGGACCTGACAACATTCCTGGCTGTGTCCTAAATGAACTCAGGCATGAGCTCTCAGTACCATTAGTACCTTATTTAACCATGGCCTGAGCAACAGCATCATCTAAGCTGAATTGAGGACATACACTGTCATCCCTCTACACAAAGGAGAAGCGTCCACTGACCCAAAAAATTGTAGGCCCATCAGCCTAACTAGTCATATCTTCAAGGCCATATAATGCATTATCATGGACTTTACAAAAAAGGACATTGACAAACTCCAAATGCTTGACCCCACATAGTTTGGTTTTGTCAAAGGGAGATCATGTCTGTTTAACTTGTTCAACTTCTTTAAAACAGTCGCCAAAGCCAAGGGTGAGGGGAAGATGGTGCACATTGCCTACCTTGACCTAGCGAAAGCCTTAGACACTATTCCTCACTCAGGTATAATAGATAACCTCTCCCAGCTAGGCATCAACCCGTATGTTACCAGATGTCTAGCTAACTGGCTCACTGATAGAACCCTCTCAGTCAAAATAGGGGAAGCCACCTCTATTAGCAGAGCCATAATGAGCGGTGTACCTCAAGGATCGATCTAGGAGCCTCTACTGTTTGGGATATACTTTACTGAGATGCAACCCAAAACCAGTGGTCTGTGGCTGACCATGTCTGTAGATGACTGCAGGCTGGGAGCTGTCTTAAATTCCCCTAGTGATGTGAACATCCTCCAAAAGGGCCTTACCCAAACTAATGACTGGTGCCAGAAGCATTGGTTCAAACTGAATGCCAAGAAATGCATCATTATCTCATTTGGGGAAAATGGCTTCCCCACTACTTATCACATTAATAACAATGTACTAAGCATGCAATCAGTCGTGAGGGACTTGGGCACCCAGGTTGATAGCAACCTGACTTTTGACCACCGCATTGCCTCCGTTGTATGGAAGGCCTTCTACATGGACCACCTCGTAAGTAACGGTATTTCATCCAGGAACAAGGAGGTCATGACATCAATCTACTCCTCCCTTATTAAACTGATTATTGAGTACAATGACCACTTCGGCAAGTACCTTGCCAAGCACATGCAGCAGCTGGAGAGACCACACAGGTGCCTGACCAGGAAAATTCAGGGTCTTAAACACCTATCCTATACAGATAGGCTAAAAGCCCTGTCTTGTACAGACTGCTCAGAGGTGATCTGTGTCGGGCATACAAGGCCATCTCAGACCCAGCTTTGATAGAGATGCTGCATATCCATAAGTCAAACTCTATTCATGCAACCCACATGCATGGCCTCAACCTGGTCTGTGACATTAATATAATTTATTGGCAGGATTGATTTGTGTACCATTGACTCCCCTATCTGTGGAATAGACTCCCTCTTCATGTCAGGCAGAGTACCTCACTTGCCCTCTTTAAGAGGAACCTGGATGACTGGATGGGAAATGGAAAATACACCCCTGAGATACCAACGGTATCCCTGCTGGACAGGGGAAACAGGTGGTGACTTTGTGAAGAACATGGGCAAAATTCTTGGCTAGGCTTATAAAAGCCCCCAAGCCAATAGCCTTAGAATCATCCTATGAAACTATTACTCTATTATAATATGATATTAACTATTTAAGCAATAACCCAGGGCTAGGTGTGGGTAACGCTGAATTTACTCACGGTTGTTAAAGTTTGGTCACGAGGGTGAAGCCCAAGTGACCAAACAAAGCCAACCGTGAGTAAATCCAGCACTGTCCACACCCAGCCATGGGTTATTGCTATTATACAATGACATTATGTAAGAAAACAAAACTTACTTTTCTTAAATAATGTCATTGTATAATGCCTCTAGGCTGCCCTTCCACAGTTTTCCAGTGTCCTGGGGCATTTCTGATGTACTGCCTATGCGTAAGGGACTTGTGTTCCCACACCTACGCAGTACATCAGTGCTATGCAGAGGTAGCAATGGAGAAAGGAAGATTTCCATTGCTTTTTTTTTAATTGAAAATAAAAAAAAAAAAAAAGAAATCGGGAGACGTTTTACATTTGGGAGAGCCGGGACAGACAAAATAAAAGGAGAATCAGGTACAGGTTGTTTCTTTAATTTGCCGAACGTACCTGATTATCCTGTTATTTTTGTCTGTGCTGTCTCCCTCGTTCATTTCAGTTCTTCCGTTTTCTTTTTGGGGGGCAAAAGAAAAGTAAAAAAAATCAGGAGCTTTACTAATGGGAAAAAGTCCAGGCAACTGGACCTTTTTCCGTTAAATATTCTCGGATTTACAATGGACACGCTGGTTCGGCTGGCCAATCAGTGTGCTCGTTTTTGAATATTAATGGACAGTCATTGTATAATAAGTGATATAAGGATGGATATGGAATATGCAGACTCAACTTTATCTGGCTCTATTTTCCCTTTTCAAATCATTGGGACATTCAAGCGAGATAGTAGAGTTGTTTATGCATTCACATGAATAGCTGAGGTCAGCTGAGATCTGTGCAGCTGCCTGCATTGTATTCACTAATACCTAGGCCTGGTTACATGCATTTATGGATTCATGTATCACTGTGATCATGGAAATAAGTGTACATAATACCTGAAGCCTGGTTACGTGGATTTGTTGACTTACACTCTCAGGCATCACTGCAATTCATAGCAATAAACATAACCAGGCCTAATTTGCATAGAACACTTAAATGACCGTGAATTTATGCAAATAAGTTTAAGACTGTCATATTACACCATAATCACTCGAGATAGGCAGAAAATGATTTAGGAAACCATTAACTTAATCAAGTAAGAAATACATTGTAAAAATGTTATACATGATATGGAAGCAGTTCATACTGATGTTATATAAGAGCGTTTATTAGGCAAATTATATAATTTACTGATCTTATGGTTAGATGCAGATGATTTTTGTAAATAGTGATGAAATTACTGCAATTTATGAATGGACATTCCTAACAGCAGCATTGGAAATGTATATGGAGCTAGTCATAATGGCCATGTGAAAGATATTTTGTAAGTTTATTTTGGTGGTATTTAGTGATTATGCCACACAGGATAGAAATGCATACTTTGAAGTGAGTGTAGTTTGATGCTATGCATTTTCAACAATGTATTTGTAGATCAATGTATGTGTATGTATCTTTAAGAAGCTATCCAAAGGCTTGCACAAGTGTATAAATAGTGAGCACATGCAAGTCTGACTGCCATTTTGTAGTAAGCTGTTGAGATGTAAACATGTATGTATGATTGTAAGGTCTGGCTGTTAATCAGTTTGTTTGTATTTTATGATGCTGCTGTCCATCCTGATGTGTTTCTATGTAATAAAGCATCTAAACAAACTACCCCACCTGTTCGTCATCTATGTTAGATAAGGACGGCATCTAAACAAACTACCCCACCTGTTCGTCATCTATGTTAGAGAGGGACGAGTGACATGGTGTCAGAAGAGGCATGGCTAAAATGGCTAGTTGCCAGAAAGAGTTCCAGTTTCTCCAGTTTGAGTCTGAGACGCATCCAGTTGGTACTGAAGAAATATAAAGGAATGTATCATTCCTACTGCACATATAATTCACAAAACAGGTCAGAAACAAATTTCATATGTTAAAACTCGCTCAAATAATTTCTTATTTGCAAAATATGAGACAAAGTATACAGAATGCTCTAAATGATATTTAAATAAACTGAAATGTCCGATATTGTTAACAATATTCTAATTACTATAGAAAATGTTTGAAATAAGGTCCAAATTGCATAAAACGAATAAAATAAAAGGAAACAACCACATTTTTACTAAACAGGTATTTATCATATTAATTAAAGATTTCTGAGCTATCAGAAGTGTATGAAGTGTTTGCATGTTTGTGCAGTATTATAGTAAAGTTATTTTGCATTTCAGAGCATATTTCACAAAATACAGTATTTCAAAGAGTTTATTGTGCATTTGAATGCTATTATAAGCTCTCATAGCACAGCTTGTTTGTACATAATTACAAGGGACATATTTTCAGTGTGTTTGTGTATACTTTGTTGGCACGACAGACCGATTTTGAAAACCCAGTGCACTTGTGTTTGACAATAATGTTGCAGAGAACTGGAGAGTGTTTGAGCAAGAGTATGATATTTTCAAATAGGCTGCATTTTCTGATAAAGATGACCGTACAAAGGCATTTATTCTACTTAATTTAGCTGGGTCAGAAGCCATTGAAAGGGAGCATTTATTTGTGCATATACCTGTTATCTTTGCAGGAGAGGGGGAAAACCATCATATTGTTCTAACGTCTGAGTCAAAGGAGGACCCTAAGTGCTTAGAACATAAATTTAGAGAAATGTGTAACCAAACATTATAATGGAAAGACACTTATTTTACAAAAGGGATCAAAAGCCTGGTGAAACTTTGCAACATATATAACCGATTTGAGAAATAAGGCTAAAATGTGCAGCTTTGGTGATTTAGAAGTTTGAAAATTCATTTTATGTTCAATTTCTGAGTGACTTGATTGGCTACAATCACCTGCATCAGAAGCTGAAGTTAAGTGCAAACTTGCAGTTTTAAAAGTACTGTATTTTATTTTTTCTGTTACCTAATTGTTTCACTGAATAGTGTGCTGTGTGTGTCTCTCTGTTGTAAGAGGGGGTGGTGGTCTTCTCACTTCTTTATCTGATATTTAACTGTTGTACTTTAAGTGCTAGCCAGAAAGTTTGAGAATTAATTTTATGCTCAATTTCTGAGTGACTTGATTGGCTACAATCACCTGCATTAGAAGCTGAAATTAAGTGCAAACTTGCAGTACTGTGTTTTATTCTTTTGTTAAGTGCAAACTTGCAGTTTTAAAAGTACTGTATTTTATTTTTTCTGTTACCTAATTGTTTCACTGAAGTGTGCTGTGTGTCTCTCTGCAGTTAGTTCCCCACCCACCATCCCTGTTCTTGTCTTGGTGTTAGTGTTGGTGGCTTTGGAATTGCCCACCCCTCCTGTAAGTCTGTATTTGAACACCCTTCCAGGGTCCATCTCATTTACTCACTTAACCGAGTACAGTGAGATCATATTCTGAGTGTATAGTTCACGCTACTTAATACAGAGAGACGATTTGAGAAGGCCAACCCACTTAGGTTCTTCCTTCCTCTCTCCTTGCACTTTACTAACAAAAAATGCAATTTATTCATCTGCTTTTACTGTATTTGTGTTTCCTATTACTTTATTTTGCTTTTGCCTCTTCTTAAAAGTACTCAATTTTATTTATGCTGCTGCAATTATTACTGCTTGGTAGTAGCCTGATTAAATTGTAACTGTTATTCTAAGTCTTTTGATATAAACACTTAGGCTTCATACCAGTTGTTTTACATTAAGGTTTGTGGTCTGCACTGTTGTGGCAGGACAGGTAGCTTACATCCTTCTAAGCTGGGAATTGCTGATTGAAGGCTCATTGTCTGCTATTCTAAAAAGTGTATTAGTTCTGGTTTAAGCACTTGGGCTTCAGGCCAGTTATTCTACATTAAGAAGGTTTGTGGTCTGCACTCTTACGGGAGGAGAGGCTGGATTCTGCCCTTCTGAGCTGGGAATTTCTGGTCACAGGCTTATTGTGCCTGTTTATTTGAACTGTTTCTTTCTGAAATTGGTGTGCCTTGTTGCTGTAGCATAGACCAGATTCAGGCCTGCTGAATCTAGCTTTGTTTGTATAACTTGAGCATTGATCCAGGCCATCTTTTTTGGAGAAGGTTCCCCTGCACCCTAATGGCAGGAGTGTGCAGGTAGAACTTGTCTGATTGAAGACTGCTGGAAGAGGGCTCAGTTTTGAGCCTTTTTCTGGTTAATTGGGTAACTTGTTTAAATCAGTTTGTTCATTTTCTATTGTTTTATATATATATAAAAAATTGCACTTTATTTATCTGCTTTTACTGTATTTGTGTTTCCTCCTATTTTATTACTAGGGGCATTGACTACAACTCTGATCTCAGACATATAACAATAAGTATCCTTTTCTGTGCATTTAAATTGTTTTTTGATTGTATCTGCTTTATTTTCTGAAAAAAAAAAAAAGAAATACATTTCCCACCTTTCTAAGCTAATATAGTCCAGTTTTCAGGTTAGCATTGAATTCAGAACTGAAGACCACAGACGAAGAATCCACTTAAAACACCAGTTTATTGTACCTCTAGTGCTTCGGCAACCACCTTCAAGGAGTATTGGTGGTTGCCGAAGCACTAGAGGTACAATAAACTGGTGTTTTAAGTGGATTCTTTGTCTGTGGTCTTCAGTTTTATCTTTTCTTTTTGGTTTGTGCAGTAGCATTGAATTCAGGGCTGTGTTACAAGTCTCTGTGTTTGCCCATATCTTAGTTGGATAGAAGGAAGTTTCTCTGTTCACCTGTGAGACAGGGAAGCTTTGTGCAGCCTATCTGTCCCTGGAGGAGTGGTATTCAGCCCAGAAATTAGTAGTTTATTGGACATTTTGGGCTAATTTCTATCTCTTTCATTTCCCTGCTCTAAAAATCACACTTGCCCGGTTTTCTGTGCCAGGCAGTGCCGGTTAGCTAGGGTATAACTATTCCCGGCTCCACAAAGTATCCTCTTCAATTTTTCCCTTGGAACTAGACAAACATTCAACTTAAGCACTCAGACCATTCATTTTTCAGCCCGGCACTTGCTCAAAACTCATTGCAAGCACTTATAAACCCTAGCACTAGACACCCTTATACTGTACAGAAGGACAAGGCTCCCTATTGGACCTTACCAGCCAATCAGTAAAACAGTTCACTGTACCTATCCAGGCATGTCCAAAGGGCAGTCTCTAGTCCAACTGGTGAATCTGGGAATTTTGAAGCAATGTTACACCTGCCTCTTGTACACAGACAACCCTCTTCTCCAACCACCAAACACTAATACATGAGAGAGATGCACTTATACAGCCAAACTGGAAGCTAAGCTCTCTCAACCCAAGACTGGATCAGACAGTCAAGAGGAGAAGGGAAATACTTGCATCACACCGCCAGTCTCACATAGACCCATTAAACCAGCACCAGCAAAAAACACACATAAATACATGAAAACATACTCAGAGGCTTTAGATAAAAATCTGCAAAACCAACAGAGACCTCCAAAGCAGACATCCAAGCAACCTCCACCCCCCCAAAACAAACCATGAAACACATGCTTCACAAAACCAGTGTGCCACGTAATCACAGCCCTTAAGGAAAAGTAACATACCAAACACACTAGTAATAGGTGACTCTATAGTCTGGCACAGTGATGTCCCACTCACTAGGCTGAACAAGGAGAAGGTTACTGTTAGCTGCCTGTCAGGTGCCAGTATCTGCCACATAATACAAGCATTCAGGTCACTCCAGAACAAGTACAAATATGACTCTGTCATTGTCCATGTTGGTGTGAATGACTTGAGCCATACCTCCCTGGACTACATGAAAAGAGACGTGGAAGAGTTCTCTGATCACGTAGCCCTCAAGTATGACCCTGACCCTGAGTAGCATCCTGCCCTCACCAAGAATGATACCACGGTATAAAGAAAAAATTATCAATTTCAACAATTGACTAAGTTTCTGGTGTCATTCAAAGGGGATCCAGTGTCTGTCTACCTGGAATGACATGCTCGACAAGCCCCACTGCTTCGCTAGAGATGGCTTGCACCTTTCACCCTTAGACTTTTGAATACTGGCCAAGGCTCTTGCCACCCCCATAGTGCCTATTTTAGGCAAGGCTCAAAAGACAAACCCACCACCGTAAATAGCACAAGTAACAAAAAACTGAGGGTAATGCTACTCAATGCCAGAAGTCTAAACCTCACAATGCACGCACTCGAGGCACTCCTCAGTATGGAGAAAATCGATATATGTGCAGTAACAGAAACCTGGTTTAAGGCTCCAGAGAGCACCCCAGCACTACCAGGCTACAACTCACATTTCAGCCACAGAACCCGGACAAAAATACAAAAGGTTGGGGGGTATCCATATTCATCAAGGATACCCACACCTCCATGTTAGTGGCACAACATGATGCTTCAGAGATCATCCAAGTGCAACTAACAATGGGCAAAACTGCAATTCAAATTGTAGCCTGCTACAGATCACTGACCATGTCCCAGGACCCCCATTCCGCATTTCTAGAAACACTGGGAAACATAAAAGTCCTACCAAACACCCTAAAATTGGGTGAGTTCAATTACTCAAACATTAACTGGGGACTACTCAAGTACTAACTCCCTTCCCCGACATTTCCTAGAATTTATAAACTCAAACTCCCTGGATCAACTGGTCAACACTCCCACCAGAGGTGACAACATATTGGACCTGGTCATCACCAGCATGTGCGACTGGTACTCCACACTGTAGGTCAACCCCTCGTTGGTTAGATTTGACCATAAACAAATCACTCTGGTTATCCGCATTCTGCCCCCACCCCTGGTAAAGGAAAACATTGTGAAAAACTTTTCAAAAGCAAACTTCACGTTACTTAAGACTGAGGTGGAAAGTTTCAAAGCCCCCATGCTAAAAGATAACGCTGTCCAAGCTGGAAAATGCTTTACTAATGCATTCTACAGACACCTACAAGAATGTATGGATTGTGCTATCCCAAGCAAAACCAAGACTCACTCCTCCAAGAAAAGGAAACCAGTCTGGTGGACCCCTGCCATAAACAAGCTATACAACAGAAGGAGGAAACTAGTACAGAAAAGAGTAAAATCCCAAGAAGGGAAGACATCCCTGATCAGTATCAGCAAGAAATTACGATCCCTCATAAAATCATTCAAGGCTAGCTTCAAAAGAAAAATTGCCAAGGACTCCAAAGATAACCAGAAGGCACTCTTTAGCTATGTCAAGAATCTAAGTGGCAATGCTCGGATCTGCTCATAGTTAGTGCAGAATGGCACAAAATACACTGAACCGACCGATGTCGCCAACATCCTGGCAGACAGGTTCAGTGCAAACTTCACCCCCCCACTTTCACCCCCATAAGGGCCCATACCCCATACCAGAAGAATGTAGAGCCCCTGAAATCACAGACACTCAGGTTAAAACAGTCCTCTCCAAAGCCAAAAACACAGCAGCAATGGGACCGGACGGCGTCCCAGGCTGCATCCTACACAAGCTTAAAGATTAACTAACCCCTCACCTAAAAACACTGATCAAACTCAGCCTCTACACAGGCTATGTACCCATAGAGTGGCGCACAGCAATGGTTATTCTGCTCCACAAAGGTGGAGCCACAACAGACCCTGGGAACTATCACCCTATAAGCCTGACTAGCTTGGTCTGCAAGGCTACAGAGTGCATCATCATGGAACTCATTAACAGAGACATTGGGAACCTCCAAACACTGGACCCTACCCAGTTTGGCTTTGTTAAGGGCAGATTATGCCTCCTAAACCTGATGAACTTCTTTGAGACAGTTACCAAGGCTATAGACAAGGGAAAGGTGGTCCACACAGCCTACCTAGACCTTGCAAAGGTCTTTGACACCAGTCCTCATTCTGGTATTATAGACAAGCTCACCAGCCTGAACATAAACCCCTATGTCACAAGATGGGTTGCCAACTGGCTCACGGACAGAACCCACATGCTGAGAGTTGCGGGAGCTAGGTCCGACTCTAAACCGGTTACAAGTGGCATTCTCCAGGGCTCAGTCCTAGGACACCTCCTGTTCTGCATATACTTTTCAGAGGTACAGGCAAACACAGGATGACTATGGCTGACCAAGTTTGCAGACAACTGCAATCTAGGGGCCATAATTGACTCTCCAGCTGACACAGACATCCTCCAAAAGGGTCTCACTGAGATGGATACCTGGTGTCAAAATCATGGCCTCAAGCTAAATGCCAAAAAGTGCATAGTCATCCCCTTTGTTAAAAACAAAGTACCCACAAACTACCACATAGGTGGTAGTCCCCTAAATATCGAAGATGTAATAAGGGATCTGGGGACCCAAGTAGATAGTAATCTCTCCTCTGATAATCACATTGACAAAGTGGTTAGAAAATCCTTCTATGTGGCCCACCTAATCACAAAAGGGTTCGCATCCAGATCAAAAAAGGTCATTGTGCCCCTCTACTCATTACTCATTAGACCCATCATAGAGTACAACGCCCCATTTGGGATGTACTTTACAAGACACCTGCAACAGCTGGAAAGACCACAGAAGTATCTCACCAAGAGGATCACTGGTCTCAAACAGATGCCCTATGCAGCTCAACTAAAGAAACTCCAGCTGTACTCGGTTGCATACCGCCTACTCAGAGGTGATCTCTGCCTGACATACAAGGGCATGTCCAACCCAGAATTGATGGACATGCTCCACTAAAAGAAAGCCATATCCCCTCAAGCTACACACTGTAGGGATCTGAACCTCACCACGACAATAAATAGGACATGCTGGAGGGATAGATTCCTGTCCCAGAGACTTCCCATGCTTTGGAACAAGATTCCAACCTACATTAGGCAGAGCTCCTCACTAACACTCTTCAAGAAAACCTTGATGAGTGGATGTGAAACAGAACGTTTACCCCAGGGATCACTTCAGTGGCTCTGCTGGACAGAGGCACAGGGAACTAATCTAAGGGGGTGGCGAAAGCCAACACATTCTAGCTAGGCTTATAAATGCCTTCAGGCAGATCGCCTAGTACCTACCTATGAACCTATAAAAGATGAGTTGATAAAAGACAGACTTGTGTATGGTATTAAAGATGATGCTGTGAGAAAGATTTTGCTTTGTGACAGTGATTTAACTTTGAATAAGGACATTGAGATTTGTCAGATATACGAGCTTGCAGAAAAGCACACAATTATGCTTACAGATGAGAAATGCAGTTTTCATTAACTTCTAGAGCTCATGTTGATAGTATGTAGCATTTGGTTAAAAGAAACAAGCCCAAGCACATGGCAGCAACTGTAGCCCCTGCAGCACTCACTGCTAAACCCCAGAGCTTTCCAGCAAGTTCCAGACTTTGCACAGTCTCATTGAAGAATAAGAGTTAGTCAGCAAACTCAAAGCATATGCCCCAACCTAGTTTCATTGTCAACTGTCATAACTGTAGTGGAAATCATGACTCTAAAAAGGAAGAATGTTAAGCTTTTGGTCAGCAATGCCACAAACGCAATAAGTGGAATAATTTCAAGAGGTTTTGTAAATCAAAAGGCACACATTTTTTTACTAAAAGGGAACATTTCAAGAACAGAGCTGATCACTTAGAGAGCTGTGACCTTATGACATGTACTTTTTAAGTTGGCGGTGTGTCAGTGCTTCGTGAAACAGTCAATGGAGTAGATTTATGGGCAAAGAATTATGTATTTTGTACTGTTTGGATAAATAGCAAAACCACAGAGCTCAAAGCTGACACAGGTTCCAAGTACAATGTTATGTCAGCAGAAACATTTGCTAGAGTATGAAATGATGAAAGGCTGTTTTGGCAAAGTGTGTGAAGCTTGTTGCTTATGGTGGTGAAGAAATTCAAAGTCAAGGTTCAGTAGTCCTTACCTGTTACTCTGCTGGGAAAAGTTATGACTTGTTATTTTATCTTGTCAAGATGCACATCCAGTCATTATTAGGGCTCAGAGACAGTTTGAAAATGAAACTGCTTTCACTTAATAAGGAAGTCCATCATGTTTGCTTAAAAGACCACTACTATAATTTCACCCAACATGTTTTTTCTACCTATGCTGATCTTTTTTTAAGACAAACTAGGCAAGCTTCCAGTTGTGTACTCCATGAAGTTAGACTCAGATGTCAGTCCAATTATCAGGCCAGCCCAGAAAGTTCCAGTAGCTATGCAGAATAGAATCAAAGCCGAGATAGATAAAATGGTGCAACAAGGTGTGATTTGTCCAGTAGATGAACCAACTGAGTGGGTATATTCCATAGTGGTAGCTGATAAGAAAAGCTCAGATGACATCAGGATATGTATTGATCTACGTGATTTGAAAAAAACACCTAAAAAGACCTCATCATCCAATGAATACAGTCGAAAAAGTCGCTGCTGTTATGCCAAATGCCACTGTTTTTTCTGTCTTAGATGCAAAGAGTTCATTTTGGCAAATTCTTCTTGACATGAAATCTTCATTGCTAACTACTTTCACTACTCCATTTGGAAGGTACAGATTTTTGAGAATGCCATTTGGGATAAATTCTGCAAGTCAAGTCTTTCAGTGTGCAATGTAACAAATTTTTTTCTGGGTTCCCCTGTGCTATTATAGCAGACAATATACTGGTAGTAGGTAACGGTGAAACTGAGCATGACAGAAACCTCAGCAAAGTTCTGGAAAGAACATGTCAAGTGAATCTTAAGCTCAGCACAGCAATGCAAATTCAGGGTATGAGAAGTCACTTATGTTGGTCATTTATTTACCAGTTCAGGCCTATGACCAGACCCTTCCAAGCAAACAGCCATTCTTGAGATGTCAGCTGCAGACATGTTCAAGCCCTGCAACGTTTTCTTGACATGGTTAACTATCTAGGCAAGTTTATTCCAGACTTGAGTCAAATATCAGCACCACTCAGAGAGCTGACACTTAAAAGATGTATCCTGGTCTTGGTTAGAACAGCACCAGAGAGCATTTGATGTCCTGAAACAGAAAATTGCTAGTCCACCAACTTTCAGATGCTATGATGTTTACAAGCCAGTCACTCTTTCAAGTGATGCTTTGAGATTTGGTCTAGGTGAAGTCATTCTACGAGAGGGTCAGCCTGTTGCCTAAGCATCTAGAACTCTTAACCAAATTGAAATGCAGTATGCTCAGATCGAGAAAGAGCTTATGACAATTGTGTTTGCATGTTCAAAGTTCCATGCTTATGTTTATGGTAGACCTATCCACATCAAAACAGACCACCAACCTCTAGTCACTATTTTGAGAAAGTCTATGCATACAGCTCCAGCCAGATTGCAAATTATGATGTTGACATTGCAAAAGCATAATTTCACTCGTCTACAAGAAAGACAAACTTCTTTATCTTGTTGATACATTGTCCAGATCACCCAGAAACACCACTGAATGAGAACCTATATTTTGAAGTCATGGAAGTGAGAAATTTTTATTCCACACGTCTTGATGAGCTGAGAGATCACACAGCCACAGACCCAGTTTTACAGAGGCTCAACCACATTATTCAACAAGGATGGTCATCAAAGCAATCTAGTTTACCTCAAGAAGTGCAACCTTATTTTCCATACAAAGATGAGATTCTTGTCTGACAATGGTATCATTATGAAAGGTCTGAAAGTAATTGTTGCAAAGTCCTTGCAAGAAGAGTACATTACTATTTTGCATCATGGTCATACAAGAGCAGGCTCTACCAAAAGAAGGGTGAGAGGTTTAGTATTTTGGCCTTTTATGTCACAAGATATTGGGAGAGTGATATTATCTTATTCTGTGTGTAATAGTACTAAGTGACATCAACAGGAAGAACCGCTTCAGCTAAACCAGATTCCTGAACTGCCTTGGTCGACTGTAGCTACCGTCATTTTCAAATGGACTGGTCAACATTATTTGGTATTAGTAGACTCTTATGTAAATTGGTCTGAGATTGACCTACTTGCTAATTTAGTATCCAATACTGTCAAGATGAAGCATCATTTTGCAATCCATGGTAGTCCGCACAGAGTTATTTCTGACAATGACACTCAGTTTACAAGCCAACAGTTCAAAAGTTTTGCCAAAGACTGGGACTTTACTCATGTCACAAGTAGCCCAGAGTATCCACAGTCAAATGGTTTGGCAGAATGTTGTCAAAATGAATGAGACAATAATGATGTTTTCCTGAATCTCTTGAATCTCATAAATATTCATAGGTTCATAGGTTCATACTAGGCTATCTGCCCTAGGGCATTTATAAGCCTAGCCAGAGTGTGTTTGGCTTTCGCCACCCATTTTAAATGAATTTTGCTATGCCCTTTTTCGAGGTTAGTATACTGTGCCTCTGTCTAACAGTGACACAGAAGTGATACCCGGGATAAACCTACTATCTCCCATCCACTCATCAAGATTCCTCTTGAAGAGAGTCAATGAGGGACTCTGCCTAACCTGGACTGGGATTTTATTCCAGAGTGAAGGGAGCCTCTGGGTTATGAATCTGTCCCTCCAGCATGTCCTATTTATTTCAGTGCTGAGGTCGTAATAAACATCTTGGTTCACCTGCCCAGAGACTTCTGTCAAGACAAACCAGAACCACATTACCAATCAGTAGTCAATTGTTGGTTCCATGTGTCAAGAACAACAGGTCAGTGAAAATCAGTCTGTTGAAGAAGCATTTAACCCAGACGTCCTACTATGATAAGATCAGCAAACCGCTCAATCTATTACTAGAAGGAGAAGTGGTAAGGATGCAAACGTTCAAAGGTTATGATCAGACTGGAGTGATAAAGAATATTTTCTCAGAGCTGAGATCGTACATTGTGGAATCACAAGAAGTGTAGATTAGGCAGAATCAGAAACATGTGATGGCGGTGTCTGAGCCTTTACCACAGCACATAACCTGTGAGAAAGACTCTATCTCAGAGTGAGTTGTCCAGTGTTCCAGTTCCAGAGGAAGTTCCAGACAATATTCCTGTTTGTGTGATGAATCCAGAGGTTACTGATACGAGTTGTTCACAAAGACTGCCTCTGTTGCCAAACCCAGTTCAGATGTTATGTTGCCAGATCCAGTTGCATCTCCAGACCATGTTATAGATACACAGCAACTTGGACACGAACACTGTGCTTGTTTCTAATATCTATATTAATGCATGTCTAATTCCAATGTTATTTTCAACTAAGGGCAATCTTTTTAAGAGGGAGGATGCATATCAGTGTGTGTATGTATCTTTAAGAAGCTATCCAAGGGCTTGCACAAGTGTATAAATAGTGAGCACATGCAAGTCTGACTGCCATTTTGTAGTAAGCTGTTGAGATGTAAACATGTATGTATGATTGTAAGGTCTGGCTGTTAACCAGTTTGTTTGTATTTTATGATGCTGCTATCCATCCTGATGTGGTTCTATGTAATAAAGCATCTAAACAAACTACCCCACCTGTTCATCATCTATGTTAGATAAGGACGAGCGACAGTATTGTTGTGTCAAGATGCATGCTGCTTTAACAGGGGATTTCTGACTGTCACTTCTCAATGAAAAATAACAGTGTGAATACAGGAGTGTGTTAGGGGAAGGATATGACCTGTTACCAAAGAGATTGCAAAAGCATTATGAAGGTGTTGATGCTTCAGAGGTTACTACAGCACAACTTTAATCTGCTGGACTGGAACTTTGCATATGTGAATATACGTATGCTTATTGTGTTAGCAAACCTGATTTTGCGCTCAGATCTTTGATTTATTTGTGATTAAAGCAGGCATGCTTTCATTGCCGTATTGTTTGGTTGATGATTGGACCAAAAGTTTCAGTGTATGACTTTATGTTGTTTTAGGTACATTAATGATACAGTAAAATGGATCCAGACAGAGAAAGAACAGTTTTAGCCATGAGGAGAACTAGATCCTCATGGAAGCCTTTAGGATATATGTCGAACACCTTTTTAGAAAAGGGGAACCCAATCAGAGAAGACAAAGGCCCAGAACCAAGTCTCTGTGGGTATAAATGCTGTTTGTGGTAGGAAATGCACATTAACACAGTGCAGCAAGCGGACTGATGATATGGTAGGACACGCCAAAGCAAAAGCAAGGCAGAATGCAATTACCCATAAAGGGGGCTTCTACACATACCCCTTTAACACCCTGGAAAGAATACCTCCTCTCCATTCATGGGATGGATGAGACACAGATGATGATAAGACTGGAATAAACGGAGGTGGTGTGAACATTAAGCAGACATCTGCTTAGTAAGATTGGTTTAACAGCAGTAACATATTTATATAGAGAACTGAATGCTGAAGTGGGATGATTACAGGTAACACATGACGATTACTATTAGCAGGAGGTTGACTCTCCACTTCTGCACATTACGACATTGAACAGACTGTGCATGATACATGTATGCAAAACCTCCTTACACAGCACACAGTAATGTATGCCAGTATCTGATTACTGCTGCAATCAATTAATTCTTTACAGAAACAAACAGCTGCATTATACTAATACATTTAGAGGCTATCAGCAGCAGAATGACCAATGGGATGGTGATGACGATGATAATGATGGTGATAATGACAACGATGACGATAATGATGATGATGATGATGGCAATGATGATGATGATAATGGTGATGCTGATGATGATAGTGATGAAAGTGATGATGCTGATGTTGATGGTGATGATGATAATGTTGAGGATGGTGATGGTGATGATGATGACAACGATGATAATGATGATGATGATGTCAATGAAGATGATGATAATGGTGATGCTGATGATGATGATGATGATGACAACGATGATGATAATGATGGTGATGGTGATGGCAATGATGATGATGATGATGGAGATGAAGATGGTGATGATAATGATGACAATGATTATGATGATGTTGATGCTGATGACGGCGACGATGATAATAACACAGTTATATTTATGAGACAACCTGAGGAAGGTGGCACATAGTCCTCAAGTTTAATGGCAGGCTCTGTCACCCCACAACATTTTAGTAACTCTGCAGGAAATGGCACTGGATCATAACATCAAGCTCATGCTGAAATTACACTACAGGCTGTACAGGGAGAAAACCCACGCACTTCTACATCCGTGTCTCTAAACCCACAGGAACACTTTCTGGATGATGGCAAAGATTCAGAGAAATCAGTATCCACACTGACATCATTACAAAGGGTGGTAGGTACAGGCATATGTCACAGCTACCCCAGGAAACATGTAAAGCATTGGTTGCTCAGCAGCAAATGTGCTGTGACATTGTTAAGACAGCGCACTGCCATAGAAAGTCAGTTACAAATGGTCAGAGTCCCCCAAGTTGAACAAGAAGATTTCAGCATGAGATAGAATCCATTGGTCCATAGTATGATGGCACACCAAGCATCCATGTCTGCATCCAATTACACGTTAGGTACAACCTCACAAACTCAAGTAAGAGTCAGTATTGGAAGGGCAGAGGATGGGGTTACTGTCTGGATATGTAGCGGGACATAACAAATCACACTACAACTGCTTGTCAAGAAGGTAGTGAAAATATTAGGAGCTGCTCAGGAAAAACAGATTTCATGCACGCCATGTCAGTGCTCAGCTACTCATACCAGAACCTCTTGTTCAAGGTCCCAATCCCACAGCACTGAGAGATCAGTGTCTGTAAGATCTCCTACCAGAATCTCTTGTTTAAGGTCCCAATTGTACATCACTGAGAGATTAGCATCTGTAGGATCTCATACCAGAACTTCTTGTTCAAGGTCCCAATCCCACAGCACTGAGAGATCAGCATCTGTAGGATCTCATACCAGAACTTCTTGTTCAAGGTCCCAGTCCCACAGCACTGAAAGATCAGCATCTGTAGGATCTCATACCAGAACCTTTTGCTCAAGGTCCCAATCTCAAAGCACTGAGAGATCAG